>NC_142075.1:16605000-16725000 GCF_059756535.1 Pantherophis guttatus | reverse complement strand
CAAATTTATTTGCTGCCCATCTTACAATTCAGGTGATTCTTTCTTTCTTTCTTTCTTTCTTTCTTTCTTTCTTTCTTTCTTTCTTTCTTTCTTTCTTTCTTTCTTTCTTTCTTTCCTTTCTTTCTTTCTTTCTTTCTCTTTCTTTCTTTCTTTCTTTCTCTTTCTTTTTCTTTCTTTCTTTCTTTCCTTCCTTCCTTGTTCAATTTATTTGGTGCCTATTTTGCAGTTCAGGTGATTCCTTCCTTCCTTCCTTCCTTCCTTCCTTCCTTCCTTCCTTCCTCAAATTTATTTGCTGCCCATCTTGCAGTTCAGCTGATTCTTTCTTTCTTTCTTTCTTTCTTTCTTTCTTTCTTTCTTTCTTTCTTTCTTTCTTTCTTTCTTTCTTTCTCTTTCCTTCCTTCCTTCCTTCCTTCCTTCCTTCCTTCCTTCCTTCCTTCCTTCCTTCCTTCCTTCCTTCCTTCCTTGTTCAATTTATTTGGTGCCTATTTTGCAGTTCAGGTGATTCCTTCCTTCCTTCCTTCCTTCCTTCCTTCCTTCCTTCCTTCCTTCCTTCCTTCCTCAAATTTATTTGCTGCCCATCTTGCAATTCAGCTGATTCTCTTTCTTTCTTTCTTTCTTTTCTTTCTTTCTTTTTCTTTCTTTCTTTCTTTCTTTCTTTCTTTCTTTCTTTCTTTCTTTCTTTCTTTCTTTTTCTCTTTTCTTTTTCTTTTCCTCCCTCCCTCCCTCCCTCCCTCCCTTCCTTCCTTCCCTCCATCTTGCCTCTTTTCTTTCTGATGATGCCCTAATGCAAAAACATCATCACTATATTATCCAGTTCTCCAATTGTGTTCAATTTTGAATTTTTTTTTGATCTTGGGAAGAGAATCCTGGCTAATGAAAGCATCCATGGTAAAGATGATAATCCCCTCGCTCAGCCTCTACACTTTTTTCTCCCCCAGTAGAAGTTGATTTTTCATATAGTAAGAAAGCACGGAGGGAAAAGCTGTTTTCTCTCGTCTACTGCTCTAATTCTCTCTGGAATTGCACAATGTAACTCATCTGTGCCCATGCAGTATACGCACATACTTTTATCTCTTTCCATCTTAGTCCCTAAGCAGCTTAGTTAGAAGACACAACACTGGAAAAACACACTTGTGATTATTTGAGCCCTGCCAGCTTTATTCCTCTTGAATTGTGTGATTACAAGAAGACGCCACATTTTCTTGCAACTTGAAACACTCCCTTGCAATAGTGATCTTTGGCTTCAGCTCTTTAAATTGGAAACAGAGGCTGGATTTCATTTTTCTCCACCTAGCTGAAAAATGCCATTCCTTGTCAACTTCTTTATTCTCATGCTAAGCACACACCAGATAAATCACATTGTAGCTTAGCGCGGCACATGAAGCAAGTCCCTGGATAAATATAAGTATTGTACCGAGTAAGGAAGAGACAGGCCTATTTATGTTTAAATGACCTATGTGGGAAGGAGTTTCTTTTTGGTTGTACGAGAACAGAATTTGAAAAGCACTTTCATGACAGGTCTAGATTAGAAAACTCACACTGGCGTCTGATGTATTATTACTAACACAGCTTAATCAATGTTTTTCCTTCCACTGAGTTCTGAAATATACTTTTGACAACAGGAAGCTGTGAAAAACTCCATACTTAATCAATGGCTTGAAAAGCTCAACAAAGAAGGAGCAGATTGGGGGAATGGGTATGGTTGGAATTAGATTACATGTCACTGGAAGGCAAAAATCACCAAACTGAGTCTTACTTATTTTGGCCACGTCGGGCAAGGGAATTCAGTAGAGGAAGCAACAGGGGTGAAATCCAGCAGGTTCTGGAGAACTGGTAGCGGAAATTTTGAGTAGTTCAGAGAATTGCCAAATACCAGCCTTGGTAGTACAGTGGTTTAATGCCCCCTGTTATTAACACAGCTGCCTGCAATTTCTGCAGGTTCAAATCTTACCAGGCTCAAGGTTGACTCAGCCTTCCATCCTTTCTAAGGTAGGTGAAATGAGGACCCAGTTTGTGGGGGCAATAAGCTGATTTTGTATAAATATACAAAAGTATGAAGGCTATTGCTTAACGCATTGTAAGCCGCCCTGAGTCTCCGGAGAAGGGCGGCATATAAATCAAATTTTAAAAAAAACAAAACATCTCTGGCTGGCCCCAGATTGGGATGGGAATGGAGATTTTGCAGTATCCTTCCCCCTGGAGTGGGGTGAGAATGGAGATTTTCTTTATTTCTTCTTTATTTCTTCTTTCTTTTTCTTTTTTTTCTTTATTTAATTTGTATACCGCCCTTCTCCAACAGGACTCAGGGCGGTGAACAGCCATGGTAAAACACAATTTATAAAATTTAAAAGCAGTTTAAAAGACATTAAATAATTTTGGCCATCAATTTAAAACAACCCAGTTAAAACCAATTACAAATTAAAACCGCAAGAATGGGATCATTTTGCAGTATCCTTCCCCTGCCACCCCCACCAAGCCACACCACGCCCATCAAGCCCACAGAACCTCCTCCTCCCCCCCCCAATATCCTGACAGTTGGAACAATCAGTAGAACAATTTGCCTCCAGAAATTATGAATGCTCCAGCACTGGAAGTTTTTAAGGATTGGACACAGTTTGTGTGAAATAGGATAGGGCTGTGGTAGCGAACCTATGACATGCATGCCAGAGGTGGCACTCAGTGCCCTCTCTGATGGCACGCGAGCCGTCGTCCCAGTTCAGCTCCGCTGTGCATATGCATGTGCACGCTCCACCTGCCAGCCAGTTCGTCTTCAGGTATCTGCCACGCATGTGCGGGGGGCCACACTCACATGCATGGGGCAGAATGCATGCAGGGGGGCCGCACACATATGCGCAGGGTTCCCCACCATCCAGTCAGAGCTGAAGAACCCTTCTTGGATGAGAAGTGACACGTCTTCGAAGAAAAACAAGGAAGTCCAGTTACCTCTTGAAAAAGCACCTTTGGGAGATAGGTAAGAGCCCTTCTGCTTCTTTAGGAGCCTTCCATCCTTTCTAAGGTAGGTAAATTGAGGACCCAGTTTGTGGGGGCAATAAGCTGACTTTGTATAAATATACAAAAGGATGAAGGCTATTGCTTAACGCATTGTAAGCCAGCCTGAGTCTCCGGAGAAGGGCGGCATATAAATCAAATTAAAAAAATAAAAATAAATAATAGATGAAACAGTTGAGGTCATGTCTTCTTTTGCCAAATAATTGCTTATTATTTTATTTTTGCAATCTCTCTGCTGCTGTATTCTTCCCACTGAGCAACATTAGCTACATTAACAATGCTTCCTTTGGCCTTACTGTACCCGAATTTAAGTTTATTCTAAGTATTTTAAAAAAAAGAGTGTATCATGTTGATCCAAAATATTTACGATGCTTACTCGATAAAACTCTTTTCTTGGAGTGTGCAATACACAAAATTATTATCTATTCTAACAGGCTAGGTTTGCAAAGCAAGTCAAACTAGGGGAAAAAAAACCCTCACAACTCACTAGGTTAATTAATATTTGTGTAAATGAAGCCCTTAGTATTTCAGCTGGTCAGATGAAGTGTTTTTTGTGGGTAAACAACAAGAAACACATTTTAAAGTATTCAACAGAATTCACTTTATGAACAATACGGTCTTGTCTCCCATACTAACCAAATAAATAACTAAGTAATAAAGACAATTTGTGGGGAGAAAGAGAAAAGATTGCAACAGGGGCTGAGAGTGTGCTGCACGGCATATTACGAATGCCACCTTGCTACTCCGAATCACAAAACAACCTGCGGAGCTACTGTGATGCCATTTCGAATCCTGAGCACACCGACGTCTTCCAATGCAAAACAGGGACACACAAAATCGCGGAAGTTGTTGTGGAAGGTGTGCAAGTGTTGCGCGATATCAGCGTTAAAAAACGAGAGAGTCCCTTCATCGTAGTCCAGCAAAAGGCCAATCTTCTCGGGAGGAACCGTGATCTTGATGTCGGGTGTCACCCCATCGTTGAGAAATTCATAGAGGTGGCTGCGTAAGGAGAAAGAGATCAGAAGCTTGAAATCATGGGTGCCCAACCTTAGCAGCTTGAAGACACAAAATTATTATCTTTTTTGAAGCCCACCCCTGGCAGGGAACTGGGACTCTGCAACACCTCTCCCGGCATTGTTTGAGTTTATGAGGTTTGTAGTTCTTGATGAGGCCCTCAGCTGTTTAGGAAATCCACAGACAATAAGGGTAAGTTGAAGTATAAAATCTTGCAAGCTGATTGCAATGTCATCCCAAGAGTTAAGATTAAGCTGTACCTGGAGGAAGTAATGGTGTGCTTCATACACCAGGAGGAGTGACTTTCGCCCAAGTAATCGTCTCTTGGTACATTTTCAGAAGCTACCCCAATGCAATATTCAGTATTCTCATCCACATCGACCTCCCAGTAATGTTTTCCTCGGAATGGGATCGGATATCCCAACACAGCAATGGATCTGGCAAAAAAAGAAAAGAAGAGGGAGGGAGGGAGGGAACGTGGGTCAACTTTCAAGAATCAGAAGCTCTAAAATTCAACCCAGTGGTGAAATCCAAATTTCTTTACTACCGGTTCTGTGGGTGTGGCTTGGTGGGTGGGGTGTGGCTTGGTGGGCATGGCTTGGTGGGCATGGCAGGGGAAGGATACTGCAAAATCTCCATTCCCACCCCACTCCAGGGGAAGGATACTGCAAAATCTCCATTCCCACCCCACTCCAGGGGAAAGATACTGCAAAATCTCCATTCCCACCCCACTCTGGGGCCAGCCAGAGGTGATATTTGCCGGTTCTCCGAACTACTCAAAATGTCCGCTACCGGTTCTCCAGAACCTGTCAGAACCTGCTGGATTTCACCCTTGAATTCAACCCCTATGACTGTTTTTCACCATTTGCTTTGAGCTGTGGCAAGCAATTTTAACACTGTCCAAAGTGCATTTTCAGAGGTCCTGGGTCCTTTTTAAAGAAAGGATCATGAAGAGCCTGTAGTACAGTGGACTAAAGCACTGTTATTAACATCTGCTGCTTGCAATTACTGCAAGTTCAAATCTCACCAGGCTCAAGGTCGACTCAGCCTCCCATCCTTTCAAAGGTAGGTGAAATGAGGACCCAGATTATGGGGGGCAATAAACTGACTTTGTATAAATATACAAAAGTATGAAGGCTATTGCTTAACGCATTGTAAGCTGCCCTGAGTCTCCAGAGAAGGGCGGCATATAAATTAAAGCAAAAAAAAAAAAAAGGCAATAAAATGGGATTAAAAAGAATGCAGACTAGGCATAAAGAACCCAAACCTTGTAAAACTGTCTTCACCAAAGGATGTGTCACTTCGGGCCCTCTTGGTTTCGTGGCAGGCCAATGTCAGCCCATCGTCCAGGATGGACAACAAGGGATGAGCTGTCTTTTCATTGAGGGTAAATACAGTTCCTGTAGGAGAAATGAAATCTGGTTGTAACTATTCAGTCCAGGAGTGGGCTGCTGGGGGTTTGCAGTGGTTCAGGAGAACCTCTAGCTAAGATTCTGTGCAGTTCGGAGAACCCCCCAAATCCCACTCCGGGCTGGCCCTGCTAATCCTGCCCCTCCCCTCCCAGGAGTCCCCACGCAGCCCGTTTTGGATGCAGGTAAGTGCAGGGTGCATGTGGAGGCTTCGGGAGGGCGAAAAGCAGGCCAACCGGAAGTTTGGGAAGACAGGAAATGAGCCCATTTCCAACCTCGGGAGGGTCTCCGGAGGAGGCCGTTTTTGCCCTCTCAGAGGCTCAAGGAAAAAACACTCCCCCTCCCCCGGTGGTGCAGGAGGCTGACTAAGCCACGCCCCCCATGGCCACGCCCACCCAGCAACTGGGAACCCCTTACTAAAATTTTTGAAGCCCACCCCTGCATACAGCATCTCTCGATTCCCCCCCACACCTGCTAATTTTTGGAAACGAAGTAAAATAATTTTAAAAAGCACCCGCTAGAAGCAATGTAAAATAGGATGCCACCATTTGCCAAGTGTACCTGCTAAGAGTGCATTCTTACTACCTGTGCTAAGGATAGAAGCGGGCTCACTCCTTTCACTTGATCCTCCTATATTGAGGGCCTTCACAAATAGAAGATAGCTTTGTTTTGGCTCCAGCTGAATCAACGCCTCACAATTTGGAATTCCAACAACAGACCTGGGGAACAAAAAAGTGGAAAAAATGTTTAGAATCACATTTGAAAGGAGGATTAAGGTTTTTGTTTTTTTGTTTTTTGTTGATCCTGGGAACCTCAGAAAGAGTTGAGAAGTAACACTCCCGATTTTATTTTGTACCATATTGGAGAGCGGAGATTAACATGAAAGGAAGTGTTAAGCAAGCTTTACAAGGTATCAGTATCTCAGTCATACTGATCGTGGCTTTTTTCCACCTGGAAACTCTATTCCAGTGTCCAGCCCACTACAATGACTTTGAAAATTTCTATCAGTTGGTTGCCTCCTTGGGTGAGCTGACTATCCCTGGGTATAGCAGAAACATCATAACATGTTTCCCCAAAAATAAGACCCTGTCTTATATTTTTTGAACCCCGAAATAAGTGCTTGGCCTTATTTTTGGGGAGGTCTTATTATTTTGGGGCAAGTGGAGCAAGGTGGGGATCATCTTGCCATCTTACCTGATTTCCAGCTCTGTCTCCCTAACCCTAACCGGTGGAAATTTATTTATTTATTGTATTTATTGGTTCAATTTATATGCTGCCCTTTTCCGGAGACTCAGGGCGGCTTACAATGCGTTAAGCAGTAGCCTTCATACTTTTGTATATACCTGCTTAGTAGGGCTTTTGGCCCCCCCAAGCGGTGTTCTTTTTTATACAAAGTCAGCTTATTGCCCCCACAAACCGGGTCCTCATTTTACCTACCTCGGAAGGATGGAAGGCTGAGTCAACCTTGAGCCTGGTGAGATTTGAACTTGCAGTAATTGCAGGCAGCTGGTATTACTTAACAGTGCTTTAGTCTGCTGCGCCACCAAGGCTCTTTTTATGGTGGGGACCAGCTGCACATGCGGTTAAATATTTTCAGGGAGGTCTTATTTTCAGGGAGGTCTTATTTTCGAGGGAGGTCTTATTTTCGGGGAAACACGGTAGCATAATAGGGAAAATGTCAGGGTTCCAAGTAACACCACCAACAAAAGAAGACTCCGAGGCTAGAAGTTCCTCCAAGTTCCATTTTATTAGAGATGTCATATTGGCACATCTGGGAAAACCCGAATCTGAGAGCTTCCGGGTTTCCCCCACCCAAAAGAAAGCCCAAGTCCCTTCCCTCTGTACCCACATGTCCATCACATGGTCCAATCAATGCACCGTCTCAACTGGAGATGCCTCCCAGGCACACCACTCCAGGTGCAGGCAGGATGTCCTTGACTCTGAGAGAAAATAATGTTATTATGGCTAGATATCCCTGCAACTCCTTGCAATCCCCCCTCCCAATTCACCACAGCACTAAGTGTGGCAGCCCTGAAGAGCCAAAGAAAAAGATGGCCTCCAGGACTGAAAGAACCTTCTATCTGTGAAATTGACCAAGGGAGTTATGAACCTGACCAGAGAAAAACAAAGTACCATGGAAATGGTGGGAGGGAGTTAGGTCCCCCTCCCCCATCTCTGCTTCCTTTGAGAGATTGGTAAACTGGGAATAATTTATTTCTCTTACTAACAATAAATACAAGTGAATATTCTATGTGTGTTTGCAGATAGAAAAGAGAAAGAAAGAAAGAAAGAGAAAAAAGAAAGAAAGAGAAAGAAAGAAAGAAAAAGAAAGAAGGAAGGAAGGAAAGGAAAGGAAAGGAAAAGGAAGGAAGGAAGGAAGGAAGGAAGGAAGGAAGGAAGGAAGGAAGGAAGGAAGGAAGGAAGGAAGGAAGGAAGGAAACAGCTTGGAGTAGTCATGCTGTTGGTAGCAAAAACCATTGGGAAAAAAATTATTTTGTCTATAATTTGACGTTTCCTTCCTGCTCATGTTCTAAACATGCTATATCTTACATTGTAATGCAATGGAGCAACATTTTGGAAAATGACCACGGGCAAAAGAAGTTCTAGGATGGACTGGGATGAATACTTTCTTTTATGCACCCTTTGAACTGCGGTCCCAAAGCTTTTAGTAGGGTTGAGTGAGTGTTGCTTCTTAGATTTGCTCCCAAATATGATTCTACTCAAAAGATCCAGTGTATCGCTGAATATGACCATGAACCAGAGGTGGGTTTCAGCAGGTTCTGACCAGTTCTGGATAACCGGTAGTGGAAATTTTGAATAGTTTGGAGAACCGGCAAATACCACCTCTGACTGGCCCCGTCCCCATCTATTCTCTGCCTCCTGAGTCCCAGCTGATTGGGAGGAAATGGGGATTTTGCAGTAACCTTCCCCTGGAGTGGGGAGGGAATGGAGATTTTACAGTATCCTTTCCCTGCCACGCTCACCAAGCCACACCCATCAAGCCATGCCACGTCCACCAAGCCACACCCACAGAACCAGTAGTAAAAATTTTTGAAGCCGACCACTGCCATGAACTCATGATATGGTACGATACGTGCATATCAAACCCCGTGCAACTTACTCAGTGAGAATTTCGCCTCCATCTCCATCAGCCATCTTGGATAATTCAACAGTGTAGGATTCCACAGGATTACTATTTCCACATTCCCATCGCACCAGTGCAGAGTATTCACAACTCTGAATCGCCTTTTCTTTGATAACAGGTGGCAAAGGAGCTGAAAACGTAGACCGTACAAGAGTCTTTTGAAGCATTAAAAAAATGAAAGCTGTTTTGTTGGGGTTTTTTTTGGTTGAGTGAAAATATAGACAATAAGTTGCAAAGACTCGGATCATTAATAAAATATTGGGCCTTGGATTTCTGGGTTGCCTTTTCAGCTGGGAAAAGAATTCAAGACAATCAACAACCCAAAAACGACTTAAGTAGAAATTTAGCAAATTCTGTTTAAAAGCCACGAACAAAATGACAATATTCATTTAAACTTCTTCTCCACCTTTTAATAGAACTAAAGGAAGACAACAGTTAGAACAATTAATCAGTGGGACGACTTGCCTCCAGGAGTTGTGAATGCTCCAACACTGGAAGTTTTTAAGAAGATGTTGGATAACCATTTGTCTGAAGTGGTGTAGAGTTTCCTGCCTGGGCAGGGGGTTGGACTAGAAGACCTCCAAGGTCCCTTCCAACTCTGTTATTCTATTCTATTCTATTCTATTCTATTCTATTCTATTCTATTCTACTCTACTCTACTCTACTCTACTCTACTCTACTCTATTCTATTCTAACAGTTGAGGATGTAGATCATTTTTATTATATAATTAAGGTGAAACTTTTTTTTAAAAAAAAAACCACTATCAGTTAAAAAATTAAATAACCTGACTTTTTGAGAAATATTAGTACCAAAAGTCAACATCATCTGGATAAACCTTCAAGGATAGGATTGAGATCTTAATCTCTCAGTTTACACAAAAAAAAATTAGCTTTGGGCAGACTGGTTCCCACTTTGCCAATGTCAATAAAACATTATTGTTTTCCTAAACCAAAACATAATATCAGAAGCCATTTACCTGTCATATACACGGCTCTTTCGCTCTCTGCGCTGACCCCAGCTCTGTTAACTGCCTTTACCCAAAATTCGTATTGTGTGTTGGGCATCAGCTGAGCAACTGTGCAGTAGGTTTCTTTCACATTTAGCTTAAACTCTGCAATTGGAAAGTACAACGATTATAAGGAGTTCTTTGAAATTGCTTAACGTATTGTAAGCCGCCCGGAGTCTCCGGAGAACGGCGGCATATAAATCAAAAATTTTTTTTAAAAAAAATTGCAACAGATTCTTAAGTCATAGCTTATTTCATGCCAGAGTAACAGCATATTACGTTGTGGTCTTTCTCTTTTAAACTTGGTTTGGAGTAAACAAGCCACAAATTGAGGGTAGCTCCCAGATAGACTCTTTGCTAATTTCCAGAGCTCACGTTCTAAAGATTTAATGGCCTGAGGGCAAAATAAGAAGTAAAATTTATTAAACTTCTACTAATTAGAGCAAAAAAGAGATGTGGTGGCTCAGTGGCTACGATGCTGAGCTTGTCGATCGAAAGGTCGGCAGTTCAGCGGTTCGAATCCCTAGTGCCGCGTAATGGGGTGAGCTCCCGTGACTTGTCTCACCTTCTGCCAACCTAGCAGTTCGAAAGCAGGTAAAAAATGCAAGTAGAAAAAATAGGGACCACCTTTGGTGGGAAGGTAACAGCGTTCCATGCACCTTTGGCATTTAGTCATGCCGGCCACATGACCACGGAGACGTCTTCGGACAGTGTTGGCTCTTTGGCTTTGAAACGGAGATGAGCACCGCCCCCTAGAGTCGGTAACGACTAGCACATATATGCGAGGGGAACCTTAATTAGGGCAATCAGGATGCTTAGAAGAAAAGCAGCAGATAAAATCACCATAAATTCAGCAGGTTGCCAGGATGGAAATGCCACCTTCATTTCTGTCTTGCCAGATCTGCCTCCAGGCGGATGTTGTCATTAAGAGTTTAGTTAGAGACGTGTTTGTTTTTTTCATTCTACCTGATCTGGCTTTAGTCTCTTTACCTTCTTCCTCCTTGCTTGATGCATCATTGCTCACTCGCTTGTAATAGAGTTGGTAGCTTTCTACAATATCGTCTGAGAAAAAGCTCCAGCAAACTTTCACAGATGTCCCCGTAGCTGAGTTGGGATCTTGAGCGTTCATCACTGGTGCACAAGGGGGTGTAAAAACTACAATCAGAAAGGGAGAAATCAGTTGTAAGATTTTGCAAAAGGGGACAGGAAATTTCCAGACTTGGGTATTTACTCTTTGGTGAAAACTACCGTGCACCAGGATGGAATTTAACTGAGAAGATGGACTTCCTTTTCTACCAAAATCAATATTACATCTGTGAGAAATGCATTTTGAGAGCTAGAAATCTGAGTAGCTACATTTGTTACAAGGAGACAAATTCCTTGTATATCTAATCACACTTGGCCAAATAAAGTATTCTATTCTATTCTATTCTATTCTATTCTATTCTATTCTATTCTATTCTATTCTATTCTATTCTATTCTATTCTATTCTATTCTATTCCACCCTAACCTACCCTACCCAACCCAACCAACCCTACCCAACCTCCCCACTCTTTTCTACTCTACTCTACTCTACTCTACTCTACTCTACTCTACTCTACTCTACTCTACTCTACTCTATTTTACTATGTTTCATCCAACTTCAGCGTCCATTAAATCAAATCATTTTTTTCTTGTCTTGACCAGACCTACTTGATTTTTCTTGACCAAGTCTACTTTTTGCTTGGCCAGAGTTACTTGATTGGCTAAGCCTACTTTCTGAAGCATGGCTTCCATCGCATCCTCAAAAGCCTACTGTGGCTTTCAGATGAAACATGCTGCTTATCCCCAACATTCCTTTCCTTGCCTGATAGAATTCTGCAGCCAACTGAGCGCATGGAGATTTCATTTATGGAGAGCTTGTCTTTTTTCTTTTTCTTTTGCAAATTGATGGATTTGTCCCCATTTGCTGATATGTTGAGAATGATGTAAGTCATGGGCGTAGGAAGTTAGAGCAACCATAATATAAATTCTGCAGTAGTCAATCATACAGAAGAAACTCTTCCAAATATATAATGATATATTTGGGCGTGTTTCTTCTCTGGAGAGGTTTGAGTATTCTAAATCAGAGGTCTCCAAACTTGGCAATTTGGAGACTTGTGGACTTCAACTCCCAGAATTCCTCAGCCAGCAAAGTTGAAGTCCACAAGTCTCCAAGTTGCCAAGGTTGGAGACCCCTGTTCTAAACTATGCATTTAAAGCACATCGTCTAGGAAATAAAGTCATCAGCTTCCATCTCAACCTACTGTTTATATTTGGTACTCTAACGGACTTACTTGGGAAAGAGCTAACAGACTCCATTTGTTCCTGAATGTCTGAGAAATGAATGATTCGGTTTTCAAACTCTGCTGGAGTTGATAGGTCTACACTCACATCCTTTTTCAAGAAGGCATGTACTCTGAAAATGCCACCAAAAAAAATCAGCATTAGATGGCTTGTGTTGAGCCTTATGCTACTCCCAAACATTTCTACTATATTATACATTTAATGCATGGACTGCACCCTTCAATTCTATACAGAATCCGTTTACAAAAAAAATATTCAGTAAAGACAGTATTAAAATCCCAAGTTAAACATGTTCATTAAGAATTGCAGGCTTCCCTTATGTAAATTTACATAAGGGAATATTTTTTAGGGGAGTGGGCAGAAGAATAAAGATATTAAGATTTATTAAGTATGGTAGTCTTGTAGGAAAGTGGGTGGAGACAGGTTAGTTTATTGATTGTTTAGTTTAAGAAAAGGGATATTATGTTTAGATATGAATATATGTAAAAGATTTGAGTTAAGAGATATAATGATGAGGGTGAAGGAAATGGGTAGACTATGAACTGAATAAATGTTAAATTAGGATTTATTATATAGTTTTATAGCGGAAGGTTGTTTTGAAATGTTAGATTAATATACATAAAAGATTTGATTTATTATTATGCTAAATTAGGAGTTATTATATAATGTTATAGTAGAATGTCATTTTGAAATGTATAGTATAAGGGGGATATGATAATTTTATTAGAAATAAAGGGTCAGTATATGGGGATGGAGTAAGGGGATGGTAAAGTATTATATAATCTGTTATGAATTTGGGTTTTATTATGAAGAAGTCACAGGGGGAGGGGAGGGGGAGGGGGGGTTAGGGAGGAGGGGGAAAAAAGGGGGAAAAATTTGTATTTGAAAAACTTTTTCAATAATAATAAAAAAAAAAGAATTGCAGGTTTCCAAGCAATAGGCAGTGATTCATAGAATAGAGGGAGGGAGCCTTCGAGGTCTTCTAGTCCAACCCCCTTCTCAAGCAGGAGATCCTATACCTTTCAGACAAGCAGCTGTCAATTCTGTCTCTTCTTTTCCTACAGAAACTGTGTTCTTTCAATCTATTGTTGACCACTTTATCCTGAACGGTTTGAGCCTTCCACAACTACAGGAAAGAATATTTCTGATTTCTATTTAAAAGATTATATGGAAAAGTTTCTACAGCACCACCTGAAGACAGGACAAGAGGCAATGGATGGAAACTAATCAAGGAGAGAAGCAACCTAAAACTAAGGAGAAATTTCCTGTCAGTTAGAACAATTAATGAGTGGAACAACTTGCCTCCAGAAGTTGTGAATGCACCAACACTGGAAGTTTTTAAGAAGAGATTGGACAACCATTTGTCTGAAGTGGTGTAGGGTTTCCTGCCTGGTTGGACTAGAAGACCTCCAAGGTCCCTTCCAACTCTGTTATTTTGTTATTCTGTTAAAGCATGCATCTTCACCAAGACCACCATATTTTATTTATTATTATTTTTTATTATTCATATTTCTATGCCGCCCACTCTCCGAAGACTCTGGGCGGCTTACACCAAAGACAGTATACTAAATAGCATATTGCCTCCAACAATCTGGGTCCTCATATCCCATATACTCATTTGCTCAGCTGGTTGCAATACATCCTTGGTAATGTTAAAACTTTAACAGGAGCCTGGTGGCGCAGCAGACTAATAGCCTGTTATTAACATTCAGCTGCCTGCAATTACTGCAAGTTCGAATCTCCCCAGGCTCAAGGTTGACTCAGCCTTCCATCCTTTCTAAGGTAGGTAAATTGAGGACCCAGTTTGTGGGGGCAATAAGCTGACTTTGTATAAATATACAAAAGTATGAAGGCTATTGCTTAACGCATTGTAAGCCGCCCTGAATCTCCAGAGAAGGGCGGCATATAAATCAAATTAAAAAAAAAAAACTTACATAAGGTTAATATGGAGCTAATCATCCCAAACATAACATAGCCTAGTAATAAATGCTTAAAAACTGGAAAAGATCCTGTTGATTGAGCCTCCTAGCAAATCTGACACCAGTATGCTTGAATTTATTTACGTAACCCCTACCCCCAGAATGCAATATAATTATTAACAGAAATTAAAAACAATATACTAGATGACAAGAAAATGGAAACCCAGCTGCTTGGCCCTGAAATGAAAGTCAAATTAGTACCAAACCAGACTAAGAAAAATCTTTTCACAATTTTATATAGGCAAAATTATATTTATTGCTCCCAACAATAGTATGCTGAATAAACTAACGTTAAGGGCCAATGTTAACATTTGTGACTACAAAAAGGATGACTACAGAGGGATGACAACAGAAAGGAACGCTCTTAACAATATGTATTTCGGTATTACCTGTGAATTGTTGCAACTGCAGTCTGTAGAAGAAAGAGAAATTGGTGATTCCACTAACATATTACATATGTACACGGATATGTGCACGCACACAAGTGTAATAATGATGTACTGACTTTTTTTTTCTCCAATTAAAATGGCTGTTATCCTCATGGCAAAGGCCCCTGCATCTTTCCTCAAAAGTATATCCTAATACGTTGAACAAAGTAATTGCCTTAGAGAATTGAAATCTCTGCTCCAGTCCATGATCTTTGTGCAGAAGCAGACAAGCTCACTGGACTTTTGCGAGATAGACAAGAATCGGGGTTATATAGGAGCTGGGAAAGGTGGTATGCTTGGCTGCAAAAAAAGACATCTTAAGAAGAATGAAAATATTAACCTTAATGTGAACGTGGGTAAATATTTATAGGAGCATTGCATGGCAGTTGAGAATTTTTTCTTCTGGATAAACTTTTCTTTCTTTTGATGAGTTGGCTTAATGGAGGTTTGTACTTTCTCTAGGCGAAAATTGATACTTTAAAGCTCTATATGGATTATATTATTCTCTGCAATTCTATCCATATTGTTATACTTTTTTTTCTGTATTTTTTAAATAATTTTCAATAAATTTTTTTTAAAAAAAGAGAGAATTGAAATCTCAAAGCAGAGATTGAAATAATGTCTTCATAAATGTCACAAGTCGTCTGATTAAATGGCAGAATAGAGCTCTTGCATCGCAAACCCAAAGGGGGCAAAATGACAAAGAAGCCCACTGCAAACAGCAAGGTAAAGGTAAAGATAAAGGTTCTCCTTGCACATATGTGCTAGTCGTTCCTGACTCTAGGGGGCGGTGCTCATTTCTGTTTCAAAGCCGAAGAGCCAGCGCTGTCCGAAGACGTCTCCGTGGTCAAGTGGCCGGCATGACTCAACGCCAAAGGCGCACAGAATGCTGTTACCTTCCCACCAAAGGTGGTCCCTATTTTTTCTACTTGCATTTTTTACCTGCTTTCAAACTGCTAGGTTGGCAGAAGCTGGGAGGAGTAACGGGAGCTCACCCCGTTACGTGGCACTAAGGATTCGAACCGCTGAACTGCCGACCTTTCGATCGACAAGCTCAGCATTTTAGCCACTGAGCCACCGCATCCCTTTTTAAACAGCAAGGTATAATGGTAATAATTTCATAATAACAATTTCATAATTACAAAATTGTAGCCCTTTCAGCGGAGAATCCAGAACTGGGACTCCTACAGAGACCCACTGGTTTAGGGGAGGTGCTCTGGATCACTCTGATCATAATAGTGGTCGTAAGTCGAGGATTACCTATACAACAAAAGCTCATTCTATACTGAAAGTTAGATGCAATCCTAAATAACCTGTGGATCTACACTGGTACCTTGGTACTCATTGGTTCTGGGAGGCATGATGAGTACAAAAAATGATGAGTACCAAACAAATTTTTCCCACAAGGAATAATATAGTGAGTGACAAGGCAGCTGACAGCAACAAGTTCTAGCATTTGTGTCGAGTACCAAACAAACATTGTCCCAAAGGTGCTTTTTCGAGAGGCAACTGTTTCTAGTTTTTTCTTTGAAGACATTTTGCTTCTCATCCAAGAAGCTTCTTCAGCTCTTACTGAATGGTGGGGAATGGAAGGATTTATGTTCCTTGCAGACAGCTGGTCATTTACATTCTCGTAGAGAGACGTTGAGGCCACTTGGAGTTTTATCTGTGGCCTCAGGGCCACCTGAGTAGTGTAAATGGGTGTGAAGCCTCCTTGGAACTGCTGAAAGGACTGTGTTGTAGAGTGGAGATAGATGACGTCATATCCCTTCCCCTCTGTTGAAGAGGGACATTTATGTCTAAATTGAACAGCCCTCACTCAACAGAAGGGGAGGGATATGACATCATCTATCTCCAGTCTACAACAGTCCTTTCAGCAGTTCCAAGGAGGCTCCACACCCATTTGCACTACTCAGGTGACCCTGAGGACACAGGAGGACCTCCAGGTGGTCTCAATGACTCTCTAGATATAAATATAGGAGCCTTGGTGGAGCAGTGGACTAAAGCGCTGTTACGTAGCACTTAAGTAGCACTTAACTGCCAGCTGCCTGCAATTACTGCGAGTTCAAATCTCACCAGGCTCAAGGTTGACTCAGCCTTCCAATCCTTCCAAGATAGGTAAAATGAGGACCCGGATTGGTGGGGACAAGAGGCTGTCTTTGTATAAAAAAAAGAACACCGCTTGTGGGGGGCCCAAAAGCCCTACTAAGCAGGTATATACAAAAGTATGAAGGCTATTGCTTAACGCATTGTAAGCCGCCCTGAGTCTCCAGAGAAGGGCGGCATATAAATTGAACCAATGAATGAATGAATGAATGAATGAAGATGACCAGCTGTCTGCAAGGAACTGAATACCATCTCTGGTACCACTGAATATTCATTCTTGTAACTGAACTTTTTTTTTTTTTTTACCAAATAAGTGTACTCTTAACATCACCAATGTTATCTTCCTTTATATTTTTCAGCAATCCCTAAAGGAATGGTTTTGAGCCCATTTGAGGTCACATTTCCCCCTGGAGTCTTTCTGTCCTTTACCTTGAGGGCTTCTAATTTTTTTTCACCCTGGTCAAGATTTTCGATGGTTTCCATCAGATCTTTGCAAATATCCAGATTCTCCCCACAGTTGACCAGTTCTTTGTACAAAGCTTCCAGTTTCTCTTTCTTCTCCTCCCCCAAAGCCTGCATATTTTCTTCGTATCGCTGCTCGAGGATCTGTATGATGTCATCGTAACGCTTCTCGAAGTTTTGCTGCTGCCTGGTAAAATTCTCCTGGAAGGAAATATTTTGGGTTCAGTTGAGCACACTCACAAGTGTTGGCAATCAAATGTGGAGATTGCTCTAAGAAAAGAAAAGGTTTAATGTACTTTTATTTATCCAATACAAGTGGTGGGGTTCAGCCGGTTTGGGCTTGTTTGGATGAACCGGTAGTTAAGTTGCTGCCCCTCCCCTCCCTGCCCCTTCCAGGAGTCCCCAAGTGCCCCATTTTGGCTCCCAGCTAAGTGCAGGGAGCCCTACTAGGCCCAAAATGGGGCATGGGGGAACAGTGCCCCCCCCCCCCCCGTGGCCTGTTTTCGCTCCCAGGAGGCTTCAGGGAGGTCATTAGGGCAGAGAACCGGTTGTTAAATTATTTCAATCCCACTACTAGAATAGAATAGAATAACAGAGTTGGAAGGGACCTTGGAGGTCTTCTAGTCCAACCCCCTGCCCAGGCAGGAAACCCTACACCACTTCAGACAAATGGTTATCCAACCTCTTCTTAAAAACCTCCAGTGTTGGAGCATTCACAACTTCTGGAGGCAAGTTGTTCCACTGATTAATATAGCCTTCGGAGCCTGGGAAGGGCAAAAACGCCTCCACAACATGGTGCAGGAGGCTGACTAGGCCACGCCCACCCAGCAACTGGGCAGAGAACCCCTTGCTAAAATTTTTGAAGCCCACCCCCTGAACTTAACTCACGAGAGCACCTTACCTCTACCGTAATAAAAATTTCCTCCAAGTGGCTAGCAAAACTCTCCAGGTGAGCGATTTGGTCTTCCAATCGGCCAATATTTTTCTGGAGCGCATCCTTTCAAAACAAAAAAGCGGTTCAGAGTCTTGCAGCCTAGCCAAACGTGTCCTGTGTCAGCATTCTAATGCTGCCATAAAGAGAAGACGAAGAGGCTTGACTTTTCACCTACTTATTTTCTCTGTAGATAATATCCCCTAGGAGATGGGAAGGGAGGGGGGACATTCCTGTGGGTTGAAGTCAGGAGGTGGGGAGACTGACTTGGAAGGTGGCCAATGAGACGCTGAGAATTGGGAAACGGAAAGGGAAGGGTTTGGGGTCAGAGGGTTAGTATCGGCTATGACGAAGTCGGGGCCGGATTTGTCGTACTCAATAAATGGAAGATTTCAGCAAAGATTAATTGTTTGGAAATGCAATTTATTTGAGATGACATCGAAACCTGACATCCTGCTTCCCTACCTGGATCGGCTTTACGATCGGTCCTCACCTTTGCGATATACACCACAGCCGCGAGAGACATGACTTCGTGCTCTTGATGGTCCTCGTTCTTGCTACTGAAAGGGGTCACTGGAACACAGCAAGTAATGCAATACAGTTCTTTCTCTTGGTAGGACTGTCGGCTTGCCTCCTTATCCTCAAGAACATCACGGTCACCCTTCTCATTATTTTCTCCCTCATGGTCTGTGGGTTGCTGATCCCGACACTCCACAGGAAGTGCGGGTTCCTTCTCTGCATCTTGGGTTGCCCTCTTTTCACACGGAGATAGATCTCGCCTTCGAAACGGTTCCTCGGGAAAGAAATCTTCAAGGGAGTCGTAAAGTTCCAAATGATAAAACCTGGGACTGTCTGGCTCGTCCCTTTTCAGTGGAGAGTCCATGGTGGAGAAGGAGTATTGGACACCAAGTCAAGAGGCCAAGAAAAGGTCTTGGGTGCTGCTTCCCACCTTCCTGTTAAGAAAACAATAAAAGTACAACACACAATGGAATTTATGCTTAACGTCTCAAAAAGCCAAGAAGGTTCAAGTCAGAGGTGGGCTGCTGGGGGTTCGGGAGAATCTCTAGCTAAGATTCTGTGCAGTTTGGAGTATCCCCAAATCCCACTCCTGCCCACCCCTCCCCTTCCCTCCCCTCCCAGGAGTCCCCACACAGCCTGTTTTGGATGCAGATAAGTGCAGGGCGTGCATGGAGGCTCGGGGAGGGCAAAAAACGGGCCTACCGGAAGTTTGGGAAGGATGGAAATGGGCCCATTTCCAGCCTCTAGAGGGCCTCCGGAGCCTGGGGAGGCCGTTTTCTCACTCCAGGCGGCTTGAGGAAAGCCTCCAGAGCTAGGGGAGGGCAAAAATGCCTCCCCCTCCCCGCTGTGGTGCAGGAGGCCGATTAGGCCACGCCAACCCAGCAACTGGGCAGAGAACCCCTTGCTAAAATTTTTGAAGCCCCCCCCTCCCAGTTCAAGTTGATTGATATCAGGAGATCCCAAGGAAATCCAACGAGACTGGAAATACTGGGAACTGGACATAACAATCCAATAATATAAATCTTTAAAACAGGTTTGAAATAGAGAACAAAATTTCCTTCTTCTTTTTCAAGTAGCCTTTCATAAAAGGTTGCTCCTATCAGGCTGTCAAAGAAATGCTAAACGCAATATATATAGTATATATCAGGGGTTAAATGCTCCCGGTTCGGATCGGATCGCCTGATCTGGTAGCGATGGCGGTGGGTGGTTCGGAGAACCGGTAGCAAAAATCCCTGCACCCCCCCTCCCATGCCCAGCTGAGCTGCGCGATCATCATCGGATGAAGAGGTTGTAGAAAAAATGCTTTTAAAAGAAAAAAGCCTCTGATGATCAGGCAACTCAGCTGGGATCGTCAGAGTCTTTTAAATGCGTTTTTTCTACAACCTCTTCAGCCAAAGAGGTTGTAAAAGAAATGCTTTTAAAAGGTAAAAAAAAAGCCTCTGACGATGACAGCTGAGCAGCACGTCGTCAGAGGTTGTGGTTTTTTTACTTTTAAAAACAATGCTTTTAAACTGTTAGTAAACCAGTTCAGATTTCACCACTGGTATATATAGTATAATATATAGTATATATAGTATATATGTACTATATATTATACTATATAATCGAATGGAAACAAATATGTATATTATACATACTACATATATTTGTTTCCATTTGATTTATTAAACATAAACACCAAGGAGATTTCAAAATCTCTCCTACAGGCATGTGGGAAAATGCGTGTGTCTGTGTGTCTAGCATTGTAAAGGAAACCACAGCTGTTTGATCGCCCCTAATTGAAACTGATCAGCAATGAGATCTTAAGGAAAAATTGTGCGCTGGGAACAACTACATGCAAACGCAGAGGCAGCACTTTCAAGCAGTTTAAAAGTTTTGAAAGTGAGGAATCCTTTTGTTCTTAAAAAGAATACTTGCCTTTTTCTGTTAAGGATCCATCAGTTCTTCTTACGGTCAAATGATCGTGACGCATTTCGGTTCCTCCGTATCAAAAACTTGATTTTCCAAACCTTGCCATCTTTCTGTAACTGAAAATTTAGTGCTGTAACATTAGACAAGATTTCCCCCCCTCCCCCCACCTACCCCATGAATAGCATGCCAGCTATTAGCAAGGGAGCAAAGATAGATCAGCACCTGTCTCTAAAGCTCCCTTAAATGTCATGGCAGAAAATGTCACATCCAAATCCTAACGAAAACATCGAGGCCTGAAAGTTTTGAATCCCAGAGAGACCCGTTTAAAAAATGTCTTCTTTAAACCTTTCTGGAAGAAAGAGTGTATAGTAGCATCAATTGCCAACTGTGAAGATGGAGAGAATTGGGAATTAATACACTCCATATTTTGAGGACAAAGTCAGAATGGCTATATACAGAATGCCATTTATATATATAATATATATATATATGGTTCTGATCTTCTATTTATTCATGTAGTAGGGCTGTATTGCTGTTATCCTGCTTATCTTTCCTATTTCCTTCTCCAATTGGTATCTTATGATTTATCACTTTGTTTTTTGCATCTCATGATTTATTATTATATCTTATGATTTATGATTTATCACTTTGTTGTTTGTATGTACACTGAGAACTTATGCACCGGAGGCAAATTCCAATCCACTTGGCCAATGAAGAAGAATTCTATTTGTGGGCGACTAGCAAAGATCCACAATTTTATATTTGTATTAACACAAGCTAGGGGTACCCGTGTCTGATCTTGAGCAAACACAACCCTTCCCCAGAGAAGCTATAAAGTATCACAAACCTCTGTGTAAAACTGTATCTCTATTTCAATTGGGCTTTTAAAAGCTATTATTGTTTGCTTATTTTCTATGTTACAATCTTACTAGACTCGTCTACAATTTACAAACTATTTTGGGGACAATATTTAAAATCCTCTAGACAGGGTGGAAAAACTTGCATTTTCTAACACTGGAAAATCGAGTTGCTTGGCATTATTAACAAAATCCAAAATGAGTATTTTTTTTTACAGCCAGGGGGACGCACCTGTGACACACTAGCCTATTAAAAGTGGTGTGTTTCTTTTCTGATTTATTCAGCGCTGCCCTTGCAATTAGGGTTGGAGGGTATATATTTTCCCCTTCCTGCCAATCTGATCCAAGACCACAGTGGAACCAATTTCCAATTTGAGCATTAAATACGAACTGATAGCAAACAATTAAAAATCTCTACTTCCCGGTTCTTCACAATTTCTGGGGTTGTTACTGAGATCCTTAAAGATCTTAAACCTTAAAGATCTTAAAGATCTACCGTCCCTGTCCTACTGTCCCCATTTATTCATATCCATTTCATGCAGTGGTGGATTTCAAAATTTTTTTACTACCGGTTCTGTGGGTGTGGCTTGGTGGGCGTGGCATGGCTTGGTGGGCGTGGCAAGGGAAGCATGCTGTACAATCTCCATTCCCTCTCCACTCCAGGGGAAGGTAACTGCAAAATCCCCATTTCCTCCCCATCAGCTGGGACTCGGGAGGCAGAGAAGAGATGGGGGCCGGGCCAGTCAGAGGTGGTATTTACCGGTTCTCCGAACTACTCAAAATTTCCGCTACCGGTTCTCCAGAACTGGTCAGAACCCGCTGAAACCCCACCTCTGATTTTCATGTATTCATATTCATGTTTATACTTATATCTGTTATCTTATACACACTTGCTAGATAATAAATAAATAAATAAATAAATAAATAAAAATCTTCCCCCTCCTAAAATCATAGCCCCCCCAAAAAAAGGTGGGGGGGAGAGAAAGAGGCATTTTTGGCAGTCCTCCCGAAAGGCAGACCTCCAAGGCTAAACCCTGCCTGAACCCTCGTGATTTGCTGACCAAATGCGGAGTCACGCATCCCCACGAGTTCAAAGCTCGCTTCTCTCCACCCCCACCCCAACCCCACCCCCCACCTCCGAAAGCCGGCCAGCCAATGAAGAATCCAGAGAGCCTCGCGTGACGTCAGAGAAGGAAGCCAACCAACCAGCCAACCAGCGGGGCTGTCACCCCGACACTTTCCCTTTCGTTCGAAGGGAGGCAAAGTTTTCCCAGCGTTCTAGAACGCTGGGAGACCCCCCGCCGCCGCTTTGAAGTTCCCTGGGCGCGCGTGGGAAAGCGCCTTCCTTTTCTTCCCCCCCAGCTGAAGCGCGCATCCCACGGGGGGTGGGCTCGCCTGCCCATGGAGCTGGTGGAGGAGATCCAGCCGGACAGCCTGGAAGGTTGGGTGGCCATCAAGGAAAACATCTTCGGCCAGCCCGAGCCGCCCCACAAGCTGCGCTTCTTGGTGGCTTGGAACGGCGTGGAGAGCAAATTCGCGGTGACTTGTCACAACCGGACTTTACAAGAACGAGCCGGCGGGGAGAAGGATGATGAGGATGAGGATGATGAGGATGAGGATGAAGAGGCCGGCGATGAGCAGCGGCTGAGCTGGGCCGGCTTGTACTCCCCGCAGGCCTTGGTGGGGGTCCACCGGCAGCTGGCGGCTTTGAACCAGCAGCTGGAGCCCTGCTTCCCCGCCTTGCCCCCCGCGCTGAGCGGACCCAGCGGTTTCTGGGCGCTGCTCTTCCCCAGCTGCCCGGTTTTGGGGGAGACGGAGCTGGAGACCCTGTGCCGGCGCTTGGAAGCCTACTTCGGCTGGGCCTTGGAAGCCTGCGGACGGAAGACGCTCCTGGATTCGCTCTTCGCCCACGATCAGCAGGAGGAAGAGGAGTATTTCGAAAACCTGCAGGAGTTCCGCAGGAAAAGTCTCAAGGGGCAGCTGACGGCGGGCAAGGAGACCTTGAGAGGGGTACGGCAATTTGAAGGACGAAGAGGGAGGGGAGAGGGAGGGAGGGAAGGAGGGTTAATGATTTCACAAGGCATCCCTTGCAAAAGGGGCTTAAGGAGGAGGCTTGGAGTAGGGGGCTTTGGTGGTGTGGGGGCTTTGGTTTCCCTACCCAGATAGGCTATAAAGTTAACCCAGGCTGAAAGTAAACCAGCTGAGATTGTTGTGTGTGTGGGGGGGGGGGGAGGGTCGAGCTGCACAAGTACAGCCCTTTTCCCGACCTGTGAACTACAGTTCCCGGCATCCTTAGGAATGGTGAGTAATGCGGAGAGACGCCAGAAATTGTAGTTTAGCAACCTCTGTCTGGAGTGCTACCGGTTTGCCCTTGCTTTCTTGCCAAGAGTTTCTCAGCTTTTGGGAAGTCTAGCTAAGGAGTGGGACGTCAACTCCCAGGATTCCCCCAGCCGGTGGAAATTGAAGTCCGCCGTTCTTAAAATTCCTAAGCTTGAGAAACGCTGTGATTATTTATTTGTTTGTTTGTTTGTTTGTTTGTTTGTTAGTTTGTCAAACATGTACAAGATAGCAGGTATGAATATGAACATGGACATGAACGAAGGAAATGAATACAAAATAATGGGGACAGTAGGAGTGGGATGGTAGGCACGCTAGTGCACTTGCCAAGAGTTTCTCAGCTTTTGGGAAGTCTAGCTAAGGAGTGGGACGTCAACTCCCAGGATTCCCCCAGCCAGTGAAAGTTGAAGTCCGCCGTTCTTAAAATTCCTAAGCTTGAGAAACACTGTGATTATTTATTTATTTATTTGTTTGTTTGTTAGTTTGTCAAACATGTACAAGATAGCAGGTATGAATATGAACATGGACATGAACGAAGGAAATGAATACAAAATAATGGGGACAGTAGGAGCGGGATGGTAGGCACGCTAGTGCGCTTGCCAAGAGTTTCTCAGCTTTTGGGAAGTCTAGATAAGGAATGGGACTTCAACTCCCAGGATTCCCCCAGAGGTGGAAGTTGAAGTCCGCCATTCTTAAAATTCCTAAGCTTGAGAAACACTTTTTTTAAAAAAAAATTTTTTTTGATTTATATGCTGCCCTTCTCCGGAGACTCAGGGCGGCTTACAGTGGGTTAAGCAATAGCCTTCATACTTTTTGTATATTTATACAAAGTCAGCTTATTGCCCCCACACACTGGGTCCTCAATTTACCTACCTTAGAAAGGATGGAAGGCTGAGTCAACCTTGAGCCTGGCGAGATTCGAACTTACAGTAATTGCAGACAGCTGGTGTTAAATTACAGTGCTTCTGTCTGTTGAGCTAAACCAGGCTCCTAATAATCACACTGTGATTATTTATTTGTTTGTTTGTTTGTTAGTTACTTTGTTTGTTGGTTTGTCAAACATGTACAAGATAGCAGGTTTAAATATGAACATGGACATGACCCAAGGAAATGAATACAAAGAAATGGGGACAGTAGGACCGGGACAGTAGGCACGCTGGTGCGCTTATGCACGCCCTCTTTACAGACCTCTCAGGAATGGGGTGAGGTCCACGGTAGACAGTTTAGGGTTGAAGCTGTGAGGGTTGTGAGCCATAAACCACCTTTACGAAGCAGACGCTAAGCCACAGCAAAAAGAAAGGACAGGACTTCGACCCTGTCAAAGTCTTTAGTTAAGAGCATAGTCCAAGCCTCCCTGATTGACAGGTTCCTTTGGACTTTGAATTCCTCTTAATCAGTATCCCCATGCATTTGTGGAGAGAGCATAGTATTTGGGAAGAGAAGAGGGGCTTGCAGCCATCAGTGGATAGGCTTACCCTCAACTAAATCTGACGGAAGATTGGTTTGGATGTAGCGATGTTTTGAACCTCTCCTGGAACAGTAACATTTCTCTGGAGCTTCGTGGTCTGCTCTTGAACCTATAAACCAGTGTTGGAAGAAATGTCCATCTGGGTTCAGTTCCAAGGTGGGGGGAAAGACACTGGAAACATGGAGACCGCTTGGAAAGATGCTTTTTAATGGTGGACAGGATCACATGCCTTGATGATGTTGGGTGAAGGAGAAAAAGGGGCAGAAATGCTGAGAGTGCTTGCGTTTTATGCCCTCTGTTGGGCTTTGAATTTGAGCTTGTATTCTGATTGGTTGTCAGACTCCTGTGGGGCCATGCAGGGGCAACTCTGTAGGCTGTCCTGAGTCCCAAGCATGGTTGAATCTTGCTGGGTGATGCAATCTCCCCAGGTGCCATGTGATGAGCTCTGTTGCTAGATGGGTAGTGGGCTAATCCTACCTTTGTTGGATCTTGGGTGAATAGACCTAGTTATCTCTTTATCTCTTAAGTGGGGACATCTGCTGTGAGCTATTGAGGATGATGGGGGCTATTAAGAGTGAGTCTGCTTCCTGCCTAAAAAAACATTTCTCCATTTCTCATCCAAGGAAATATAATATTCTGCCTTTTTTAATATTTCCTTAAATATTTTATTTTTCTAGGAGGGGTGGGTGCTAACTTCCTATGCCAGGAGTCCCTATAAACCAGGAGTCTCCAACCTTGGCAACTTGAAGACTTGTGGACTTCAACTCCCAGAATTCCTCAGCCAGCTTTGCTTTGCTGGCTGAGGAACTCTGGGAGTTGAAGTCCACAAGTCTTCAAGTTGCCAAGGTTGGAGACCCCTTCTATAAACCATGAACATCATCGGTTCTTTCAGTTGGACAGTCCCTTCTCTTTGCTGGCAAGCACCCCATCTTGGCTCATGTCAAAAGATTCTATTACTGTCTGGAGCAGGGGTTAGCAGCCCGCGGCTCTGGAGCCGCATGTGGCTCTTTCATCCCTCTGCTGCGGCTCCTTGTTGCTGGTCGGCTCCGCAATTGATAGGGCTTTCAGTTAGGACAGGTAGAGGAAAAAGGATGCCGTGCTAGGAGGACACTCTATGATGGAGGAACCGGACTTCTGGTCAGCAGAGGAAAAAGGACGCCGCGCTAAGAGGAGACTATGATGGGGGAACCGGACTTCCGGTCGGTTCCAGAATTGAACGGGGGCTTCCGGTTAGGACCTTTGTGGCTCTTTCAGTGTTTAAGGTTGCCAACCTCTGGTCTGGAGTCTCTTGCCAGTTTTCAACACATGAGGCAACATTCTCGGGGAAGGGATGAGCGAGAATGAGGGAGAAACGTTACTTTGAGCATAGCTTTATTTGAACTTCTCTAGTATCTTCTCCCTGTTAGATTTTCCATGCCAGTGAAAAGTTAGCAAAGGCAGGAAGACCACAGTAAACGGTCTTTCTCCTTAAACCTCAGTATGTACTACAGGCTTTGTAAGAGCCTGTAGTACAGTGGACTAAAGCACTGTTATTAACATCTGCTGCTTGCAATTACTGCCAGTTCAAATCTCACCAGGCTCAAGGTTGACTCAGCCTTCCATCCTTTCAAAGGTAGGTGAAATGTGGACCCAGTTTGTGGGTCCTCATTTGGATAAATATACAAAAGTATGAAGGCTATTGCTTAACGCATTGTAAGCCGCCCTGAGTCTCCGGAGAAGGGCGGCATATAAATTAAAGCAAATAAAAATCCGGCCTCCCTTGCAAAGACGAAAACTTGTTGGCTAATTCTCAAAATAAACTCTCTTTATTATCGTCTTGGTAGGTTCTTCACAAGCACAAAGATGCTGATAAGCTGGTAGATTTAATGGAGCTGTACAAGGAGGAAGATGAAGCTTATTGGGAGCTGGTGACCGTGGCAACTGAATTCTATCAATATTTATTGTTACCGTTCCGAGACATGAGAGAACTGGCCACGTTATATAGACTTGAGATTCTGGTAAGTTTCTTTTTCTACTCTTTCAAAAAAACAAAAAGAAAAACAAACCGTATCCCAAGACTTAAGGATGTATGGATTTAGAATAGAATAGAATAGAATAGAATAGAATAGAATAGAATAGAATAGAATAGAATAGAATAGAATAGAATAGAATAGAATAGTTGGAAGGGACCTTGGAGGTCTTCTAGTCCAACCCCCTGCTTAGGCAGGAAACCCTACACCACTTCAGACAAATGGTTATCCAATCTCTTCTTAAAAACTTCCAGTGTTGGAGCATTCACAACTTCTGGAGGCAAGTTGTTCCACTGGTTAATTGTTCTCACTGTCACGAAATTTCTCCTTAGTTCTAAGTTGCTTCTCTCCTCGATTAGTTTCCACCCATTGCTTCTTGTCCTGCCTTCAGGTGCTCTGGAGAATAGCTTGACTCCCTCTTCTTTGGGGCAGCCCCTGAGATATTGGAAGACTGCTATCATGTCTCCCCTAGTCGTTCTTTTCATCAGACTAGGAGTCAGCAATCTGCGGCTCTGGAGCCGCATGTGGCTCTTTCACCTCTCTTCTCCGGCTCCCTGTCACTCAAAATATGCGTCAACAACCGCCAATGTGTGACACCTGCCGGCAGACGATTTACTGAGCTGTTCAACACTCCGGTAGGCGGGTGTTAAAATGTGTCTCCTTGCAGAAATCCTTGCAAGCCGACCGGCTGGGTCCCAGGAGGATAGAAGCTTTGCAGAAAGAGGCCAAGGAGTGGACAGATCAGGCGGAGGAAGCCGTGTGCTCCATTCAAAACATCACAGTTGGCTACTTCAAGGAAACTGTGACTGCGCTCGCAGGTGAGCCAGACATAAGCAAAAGAGACTTTCATTGAGAAAATCTAAAGGGGGTGGCCGTGGGGGCAGTATAGGCCAGGGTGGAAGAGTGGGTACAACCCAAAATATGGTATATGGGGAAATCAGTGCTTTTTGAATCTGTTGGCTACCTTCTCCTAAATATATTAAAATCAAGAGATGCTTCATTCCTTAGCAACTTGTAATAATTCCTTTCCTCAGCAACTCCTAGTTCCATTCTCCTCCTCCTCTTCTTCTCTTCTTCCCCCTCCTCCTTCTTCCTCCCTCCTTCTCCTTCTCCTCCCTCCTCCTCTTTCTCTTCTTCTTCTCCTTCTTTTCTCCTCCTCCTCCTTCTCTTCTTCTCCTTCCTCCTCCTTCTTCCTCCTTCTCCTTCCTCTTCCTCCTCCTCCTCTCCTTCTTCTTCTTCTCCTTTTCTCTTTCTCCTTCTCCTCCTTCCTCCTCTTCCTTCCTCCTCTTCCTTCCTCCTCCTCCTCTTTTTCTCCTCCTTCTTTTCTCTTCCTTCCTTCCTCCTCCTCCTCCTTCTCTTCTTCTCCTTTTCTCCTCCTCCTCCCTCTTCCTCCTTTCTTCTCCTCCTTCTCCTCCTTCTCCTCCTCCTCCTCTCCTTCTCCTTCTTCTTCTTCTCCTTCTTTTCTCCTCCTCCTCTTCTCTTCTTCCTCCTCCTCCTCTTCTCTTCTTCCTCCTCCTCCTCCCTCTTCCACCTTCTCCTTCCTCTTCCTCCTTCCTCCTCTTCGTTCCTCCTCCTCTTCCTCCTCAATACAATGTTCTGGTTCTTGCCCTTCTTGCAGCCTCAACCATTGTTAATTGACACCGTTGTAGTGTCTCTTTGATGTTGACTTTCCATCTTCTTCTGGGTCGGCCTCCTGTTCTTCGACCTTCTCTTTTTGTCTATTCCCTTCATGCCTGACTTTTAAAATGAATTCTTAGAGTCGTTTAGAATAGTTATTGGGCCATATCCTCTTCTATTTTATATATCTCAAACATTCTTTCCTCTTCCCGGAGAAGGAAGTGCAAGATTCTTCTTAGCCACTTCGAGACCGTGCTTTACTTTTTGTTTCTTCCTTGTTCACCAGCAATGCACAAACAGATGGAGCAAGATCAAAAGCGATTTGGCCAAGCTGCCTGGGCCTCCGCTTCTCCAAGATTAGAAAACTTAAAATATCTGCTAGCAAAAGAAACCCTTCAGCATATGAGAGCCAGAGAATTGTGCCTGAAGCACAAAAGAGTCGACATCAGAAAGCAGGTAAGGCTATTTCTCCCACTCCCTGTTTCCCTCCGTCATATGCATCCATCCTCATCCTCATCATCTTTTAATGACTCCATAATCCCTTGCAGGGTGGAGTCTGGGCAAATGAATGGAGCTAGCAGAGTGTTTACTGGCCAGATGCCTTTCCTGTCGCCGATGCGGAGGTTTTTTTCAGCAGATCTATTCTCAGTGTGCCCAGAGAGAGAGAAATATCAGCCTCTACCTAGGATCAAACTCACAGCCTCCTGATGGTGAGGCAAGAGCTCCACCTCTAGGCCATCGCACCACTCTGTCATATGCATCCCTGCTCTGGCTTTGTGGTAGACAGAGAGAGAGTGTCCACTTGCTATATTGGCATTGAAAGTGAAAAAAAATGGACAGATTTGCTAAGCTAAAATTAATTGCTCAGGAAAAGCATGTTCAGATGCTCTCTTGAGAATACTCTACATTCAGATTTATTTATGGCCATAGACCAAAATCCAATATAAAACATCGACAACAACCGGTGCAGTAAAATATTAGAAAAGTACATCTGGGATAATATAACAGAGCTTAATTACTCAGGAGCTTTCCTTATTGCGTTCATGATGGATTAATATCCCGCCATCTTCTTTGAAATTTCTGGGGATTTATTGCCTAATAACGAGAGGTCTTCTTGAAACCCAATAAGAAGGTCAATCTGATTTCCATCGGGAAACTTATTTCAGAGCACCTCTTCTCACAGCCTAGAATTGCAATATAAATTTGAGGGTGATCAAATCAAAACATGGTTAGAAGAAACGATACAAAAACATATAGATTTAAAACCTGGACTGTTCCTATTGGGTATCTTACCAGAGAAATTTAGTAAGGAAAAAAAGATATTTGATTGTACATGTTATAACTGCAGCGAGGATAGTATTTGTGCAAAGATGGAAAGCAGAGAAAACCCCTATGGAGGGAGAAATAATTAAGAAAATATTGGATTGTGCAGAAATGAATAGATTGACTTTGACACTTAAAGAAAGAGAGGAATCGGAATATTTTAAGATATGGGGGCAATTTTATTATTGGTTGGAGAAGATACATACTGTATATAGAATAATAGTGTAAAGAAAGGTGGGAGAAATGGCATAATAAATGAAATGATAAATATTAGGATATGTGAAACAATTGAGGAGTAGGGAAAAGACACAAAAGAGGTACTCAGATGATACACTGATTGATTGATTATGTATTGTATGTTTGTTTGTTTATAAAAATAAAAAACTTTTTTGGAAAAAAAATTGAGGGTCATCAACATACTTCAACATGCCAGATGACCTCCCTTATACAGGTTTTAAAAGGAAAGGAGAGAAAAGCCAACTCTCAACATGTTTGGGGAGTATAGTGTCAAGCTGGCCATGCCCACCCAGTCAGCCACACCCACCCAGTTGGCCACACCCCTCCAGGCCCCCAAGGTCAACCACAGCCCTGATGTGGCCCTCAATGAAATTGAGTTTGACACCTCTGCCCTAGGCAGTCCAGCAAGATACCTGTCAGCACTTCAAGCTGCATTTACTCTAGTGCTGACATAAGAAGGAGAAGCGGAGGCGTCTGGAAAGGGACGTTTGACTTTTCACCTACTTATTTTCCCTGGAGATAATATCCCCTAGGAGATGGACGGGAGAGGGGAAATTTCTTTGAGCTGGGGCAATAGATTAGGGGTAGAGTGACTTGGAAGATGGCCAATGAGTGCAGAGGAGTGGGGAAAGGAAAAGGAGGGTTTTGGGTCAGGAAGCCAGTGTTGACTACGATGGAGTCAGAGTTAGAATGTCGTGCTTAATAAATGGACGTTTTTCATCAAAGACTTTATTTGAAATGCAATTTATTTGAGACGACCTCGAAACTTGACAATACCATGGTTGATGGTATCAAAAACCATCAAGAAGCCTAAAAGGAGCAGAAGAAATGTGCTACCTCTGTCCAGGTCCCAACAATGTCGGAGCACCCAAAGCCACTTCTGTCCTATACCTGAATCTAGTTCCTTACTGTAAAGGAACCCCATTTCTTCTCGAGTGCTACAAAGCTAAACCTCAGTACACAAACGCAGTAACCAAATCTGTTTATCCTAATATCGGTACTAAGTGACCACCTTAAATTGTTACAGAAAGGAATCTTCGTTGGAGCTGACGCTCCATGCTCCACATCACCTTTTAATCAGTGTACAGCCACACCCCAGTGCAATCACTCAGTTATCCAATTACCCCGTATCCTCCCTCTCCCTCCTCAATCCGTCACAAGCCACTTCAGTTGTTGCGTGCTGCTCCGTCTTTCCTTAAAGTGATAGGTGGTGATAAACTGCTTCAGGGCATGACCCTGACGTCATCTAGCATGCGGCTGGGAAGTCGAAGGGAGAGGCATGCCGACCCAAGGGAGCAGGCACACAGGAAGGGTCGTCGGCAAAAGTGTGCCGCAGCGGAATGGCGATCCCCAAACGAATGGCGGCCCCCAAGTACCATCACAGGCAGGGGTGGGTTCTACTTACCTTTACTACCGATTCGCAACAAGATTGCATGTGCAGTTCGCTTCTTATGACGTCAGGGTCAGTGGGCGGAGCCTCCCACCGGTTTTACTACCGGTTCTATAGAACTGGTCTGAACCGGGGGCAACCCACCACCGATCGCAGGGCTGGGGCTGACACCGTTATTATCTCAACCATCTTTCCTCCAAAATGCCTCATTTTTTTGCATGTAATATTTGTGGCCTTAAATAACGTTTCCTGTTTTGTTTGGGATCTCCCCAAGATGGAGACACTCAGCGAGCAGAAGACTGACATGGCTCAAGTGGAAAAACTGGAGCTAGAATATTACGAAACCCAGCTGGAGCTGTACGAGGTACAGTTTGAAATCCTGAAGAATGAAGAAATGTTGCTGGTGACACAGCTGGAGACGTTGAAGAGGCAAATCAAGGGTGAGGACTGGAGACAGGATATATTGGCTGCACTTTGCATTTTCATCTGAACCAGGCGATTTTAATCCGAACCAGAGCCTTGGTGGTGCAGCGGACTAAAGTGCTGTTAAGTAGCACCAGCTGCTTGCAATTACTGCAAATTCAAATCTCACTAGGCTCAAGGTTGACTCAGCCTTCCATCCTTCCGAGGTAGGTAAAATGAGGACCCGGATTGTGGGGGCAATAAGCTGACTTTGTATAAAAAAGAACACTGCTTAGGGGGCCCGAAAGCCCTACTAAGCAGGTATATACAAAAGTAGGAAGGCTATTGCTTAACCCATTGTAAGCCGCCCTGAGTCTCTGGAGAAGGGTGGTATATAAATCGAACCAATAAATGAATGAATGAATGAATGAATGAATGAATGAATAAATAAATAAATAATAAATAAATAAATAAATAAATAAATTTCATGTTGGCACTGGATTAAAACAGGAGGATTCTTCCTTTGCTGCATTTCTCCAAGTTCTGCGATGCAATAAATGTATTTATTGAGGAGAGCGGATAAAGGCTTAAAAAAACCCCAATTCCTTCCTATATCGCCGTGTTGTTTGATGTCACAGGCATGTGCGGACAGCATGTGCATGTAAATTGCCGTGTTTTGTGACACCGCACACATGTGGATGGTGCGCCCACGCATTTCCGGTGCTGGGCGAACGGGTTGCTCCAGTATCTGAAGCCCACCTCTGATCTTCAAGACTTCTGGTTGCTTACCCTACACCCCAAGTCTTCAACTGATGTTTCTCCAAGAGTTAAAGGACCACAACTATCAGCAAATGTCTTGAGTTTTCTAGCGAGGCACTAAAGCTGGTAGGAGAGATGGGTTGCCTATTTTACTCACTTGAAATCCTTTTGCCCCCTTCCATAGAGATCCAGAATGAAGTCATTTATTACGACACCTGTGAAAACTCTGAGGAATTAGAAGCCATGGATCGGGCCCTGGAAACAAGCTGTGCCTCTTCTTCTGAAGTGGCACAGCTCAGGCAGAAGACCCAGCAGCTGGAGACAAAGCGGGGGATTATCTGCTCCAGAAGAGCTTATCTCAGGAACAAGAAGGTAACTAGTTCCAGAAAAGTCTTTTATGAGGTTTGTGTGCATTGTTATACGCCACCTCAGCCGGTCTCAGAAACCATTCCATGTTGGGAGGGGGGAGGGGGAGAGAAGTTCTACCTCTCTACCAAATTCTTAAAAGCTAAAATTGCCATGCAAGAAACTAGGTCATATGTTTTTAGGACCCCTTTGTGAGAATCATCAATCCGGTCAAATATTTTCACAGCCCTCTTTTTGACTCATGCAATATAGAGGTCCTCCATGGAAGGCAGGTTGGTAGCCATGTTTTTTTCTGCAGTTCTAACTATCCGTTGAAGTCTGTGTCTGTCTTGTTGGGTTGCAGAACCAAACCAGACAATTATAGAGGTGCAGATGACCGACTCAGTCATTCCTCTGTAGAACTGGATCAGCAGCTCCTTGGGCAGTTTGAGCTTCCTGAGTTGGTGCAGGAAGAACATTCTTTGTTGTACTTTTTTTGATGACGTTTTTGATGTTAGGTGTCCATTTTAGGTCTTGAGATATGATAGAACCTAGAAATTTGAAGGTCTCTACTGTTGATACTGTTGTCTAGCATTGTAAGAGGTGGTAGTATGGGAGGGTTTCTCCTAAAGTCTACCACCATTTCTACGGTTTCGAGTGTATTCAGTTCCAAGTTGTTCAGTTCCATACATTAGAAAACGGTCTAAAAATATGGGCTTGGGAATTGTTGATTCTTTCTGAATGGAATTTGTAGAGCTGTAGTGTATGTGTTTTGCAAAAGAAGGCTTGTTGGATTTCTCTTGGCCTGGCCTTGGGGATGGTTGTACAATTACTCCTTTAATTAAGGAATAATTATTAAGCCAAGTGGGGGCAGGGGGCAGCGTCTCCCTTGGGTCAGGAGAGAGGATCAAAGGCATCAAGGCTTAACGTACTGCTGATAAATGGGTTAAAGTACATATAACCAGTTAGCAAGAATCTGTACGTAATCTAACCCCTTTCCCCATGCAATAGATCTAACTAATGAGAATCAGTTGAGAATCTGGTTTTTTTTGGTTGGAAGTGACCCTTAGAGATTCAGTAGATCTTTTCCCCCAAAAAATGATGCTGGCCCACCGAGCTTCTTATTGTCATCAGTTGGGAGAAACTCTCCAGAATTACAACCCTACCTGGAGATGGCAGGTCTTAGGGCTGGAACAAAGGGGATGCGGTGGCTCGGTGGCTAAGAAGCTGAGCTTGTCAACTGAAAGGTCGGCAGTTCAGCAGTTCGAATCCCTAGTGCTGCGTAATGGGGTGAGCTCCCGTTCCTTGTCCCAACTTCTGCCAACCTAGCAGTTCGAAAGCACGTAAAAAAATGCAAGTAGCAAAATAGGGACCACCTTTGGTGGGAAGGTAACAGCGTTCCGTGAGCCTTTGTCATTTAGTCATGCCAGCCACATGACCACAGAGATGTCTTCGGACAGCGCTGGCTCTTCGGCTTCGAAACGGAGATGAGCACCGCCCCCTAGAGTCGGGAACGACTAACGCATATGTGCAAGGGGAACCTTTATCTTTACCTTAGGGCTGGAATAACTTGGTTTGCCAAGGATGCTAAGTTATGACTTTTCCCCCACAATCCTTTGCACGGGGGCTTGAATTGTATTTTTTTTTTTTTTTAGAAAATTCAGCAGAAAGTGGAAAAGCTATGAATCCAATATTCCGATTCAGTGGATTTGATTTCTGCCTGAATCTTCAGATTTCAGCTAGTGGGATTTTTACACTGGTTTCTTTCCTCTTAGGATCAATGTGAAGAGAGCCGGCGTTTGAGGATCCAGGAGGCACAGGAAATCACACGCTACTTCCAACAGCATCACAACATCCAGATTGTACGTATTAAGAAGTGGAAAGTAGAGAGAGAGAGAGAGCGTTCTGTTTCCAGTTATAACAGGGCTGTGGGTCAGTGTGCAAAAAAACCAATAAAATGCAGAATTGTTCTTCATTCCCAGAATCTTAGTTTATTTTGAAGGCAGTCTAGGTAGCCCTCATAATAAGGGAGGGCTACTGCTATTTCAAAACCAGAAAGACGCCTATTAGTTGAAAGCTGTAGTACCCCACAAATTCATGAGGTGTAGATTGGTACAGACAGGTATATATGGGGTATACAGTAGATTGGCATAATGGTTCAGCGGTTAAAGATGCTGAGCTTGTCAGCTGAAGCTGGCAGCCCAGGTTTGAGACCCGAGCATCGCACGACGGGTGAGCTTCCGTTCCTTGCTCCTGCTCACCTAGCAGTTTGAAAGCACGCAAATGCAAGCAGATAAATAGGTACCACTTCGGTGGGAACCGTAGTCATGCTGATCACATGACCACGGAAATGTTTTCAGACAACACTGGCTCCCTTAGCCAAGAAACGGAGATGGGGACTGCACCTTAGAGTAGGATACAACTGGACAGGTTGGTTCCATTTATATGTTGCTCTTAGTTATAGATTTTGAGTTTCCTGCAATTTGGAGCTAAGAACACAATCTTATTTTGTGTCCATTTGTAAGCAAGCTTCATTGTGCGCGCTTTGGTTTTCTCCAAGCAAATATACATTGGGATTGCTTATGAGTGGGTGAATCTCATGGGAAATTCTAACAACACCATCATAAAGATAACATTTATTTATGGTCCCAGACCAATAAACGATAATCTAAACAAGGTAACCAACCGTTAAAAGAAGAGGTATTTATGTGGGCTCATAATTAATTCTATATAAATTCTGGGGCTGGGCATCACTTATTTTTTTAAAAAAAAAAAATACTTCATGCAAGATTTAAAATATAGCAACTGTCTATAACTCCTTAAAACGGCCACACTTTTTCCTGGGATTGCACATCTGCCTTTCACAGCTGCTTTCAGGTGTGGCACTCGGGTTGAGGTGGTGGCACATTGGAGTTGAGACTCCAGAGCAGTTTTTGGAAATCAGATCAGAAATACTGCACAATACCCTTAAGTTTTTCCTCTTCTCTTCTCTTCTCTTCTCTTCTCTCCTCTCCTCTCCTCTCCTCTCCTCTCCTCTCCTCTCCTCTCCTCTCCTCTCCTCTCCTCTCCTCCTCTCCTCTCCTCTCCTCTCCTCTCCTCTCCCCTCCTCCCCTCTCCTCTCCCGTCGTCCTCCCTCTCCTCTCCTCTCCTCCCCTCTTTTTTCTCTTCCCTTCCCCCTTCCATGTCTCCGTTCCCATTCCATAATTTAGGCAATCTGTTATCAGGCCCCCAACCATTTTTGCAATGTTCGAAGCTATTTAGTTCCACTGTAAGCAGAGTCCTCTATGTGTGCATTAAGGCTTGTCCTTAAAACTGCAGAAAAGAGAGAAAAGAAAAGAAGATGAGAAGAAGAAAAAAGCCTGGATCAAGGAAGAGCGGCAGAAAACTCTGGAGAGGCTTAAATCGTTCAAGGAGGCAAGTATCACCATTTATCTTGTTCCTCAGCCCTCTCGCAGAATATTTTGCTTTGCAAAATAGAAACAAGGATTGATTATTATTGGTCCAGCATCAATCATGAGATAACAACTCTGGATTTAGAAACCACAAGGAGGGGCAGCAGGAGGTTTTGCACAGAATTTAATCAGTGTCACCTTGACACAACTCTGTCCTTGTGGTCTGGAAGAGAATGAAAGGACAATGGAAGTGGCATGTACAGGAAATTGATGAAGGTCATCTTTCTACAAAAACTGCTGCTTTATAACAGCGGGATGCGGTGGCTCAGTGGCTAAGACGCTGAGCTTGTCGATTGAAAGGTCGGCAGTTCAACGGTTCGAATCCCTAGTGCCGTGTAACGGGGGAGCTCCCGTTCCTTGTCCCAGCTTCTGCCAACCTAGCAGTTTGAAAGCATGTAAAAAATGCAAGTAGAAAAATAGGGACCACCTTTGGTGGGAAGGGAACAGTGTTCCGTGCGCCTTTGGCGTTTAGTCATGCCGGCCACATGACCACGGAGACGTCTTCGGACAGCGCTGGCTCTTCGGCTTTGAAACAGAGATGAGCACCGCCCCCTAGAGTTGGGAAGGACTAGCACATATGTGCAAAGGGAACCTTTACCTTTACCTATAACAGTGATGGTGGGAAATGAGCTCTTTACTAGTTGCTGCAGGATTGCTGTCACGCCCTCTAGATATAAATCTAAATAAAGAGACTTGCTAGAACAGATTGAAGCTCCACCTAGTTTTACTGTTATGTACATCAAGTCATAAACCAAACAGAAAGAATCCTAGAAGCCAGAGAGAAATCTCCCCAAGGTTAACATTCATCCAGCTTCGCATGTTGAAACAAATGACACTGTTAGGCCTTTCGTTGAGCTGGCTGAACACGTTATGTGAAGACATCATGATACGGAAAACATGCCTATGGGTTTGTCTATGGAGATTCTCCATAGACCATAGGGATGCGGTGGCTCAGTGGCTAAGACGCTGAGCTTGTCGATCAGAAGGTCGGCAGTTCAACGGTTCGAATCCCTAGTGCTGCGTAATGGGTGGAGCTCCCGTTACTTGTCCCAGCTTCTGCCAACCTAGCAGTTCGGAAGCACGTAAAAAATGCAAGTAGAAAAATAGGGACCATTTTTGGTGGGAAGGTAACAGCGTTCCGTGCGCCTTTGGCGTTGAGTCATGCCAGCCACATGACCATGGAGAAGTCTTCGGAAGCACTGGCTCTTCGGCTTTGAAACAGAGATGAGTACCGCCCCCTAGAGTCAGGAACGACTAGCACATATGTGCGAGGGGAACCTTTACCTTTTACCTTTATGGAGATTCTCAATCAGACAGATTATGGTTGTCCCATAGGTGCTTTTCCAAAACGGCAACTGGACTTTCTTGGGGATTTTTTTTCCCCCTGAAAATGTTTTGGTTCTCATCCGAGAAGATTCTTCAGTTCTCAAGTCTTCAGTTCATGAAGAACCTTCTTGGATGAGAAGCAAAATGTTTTCAAGGGGAAAAAAAAACACACAGAAAGTTCCAATTGTCTTTTGAAAAAGGACCTTTGGGGGTGTCCAAGGGTTTGACAGCCACGGGGGATGAATTGTAGTCAGCTCACCTGCCGTTTTCAAAATGGATGCCTTCTCTCACCTTGCAGAAATGCCCTGCGCAGTTTGTGCTGAAGACTTCCCGCTCTCGGCCCGTCAACTCCAAGCAGGCTGGACCAAGACGACCTGCAACGGTTCCCCCACAGGCTGGTTCAATCAGAAAAGGTCCAGCTGCCAAACAATCCAGAAATCTCCATCCGACACAAGTCAGGACTTCCAAAGCACCGACTCAGAAGCCTCCTAGAGATGTTCCCGTCCAGATTTTTGTACCACCGCATGGGCCGGAGCCTCCCAAGGAAGGCGTGGGGGCACCACTATCTGTGCCCCCACCTCCACCTCCACCTCCTCTTCCACCCCCACCCCCACCCCCAAGTGTCCAGACTGTTGGCCTAAAAAGCACAGGAGCCCAAGATAAGGCACGGCCTCTTGTATGTGACGGCTCGGCTAAAGGAACTACTTCCTTGGAGAAAGCAGAAGCTGCGTCCAGGTGTCCCACCAAGAATTACACAGGTAAAGAGATGGAGCGCTTTTTTTCTTCCATGCATACTCAAACGCACACACCTCTCCCTCTCTCTCTCCCTCCCTCCCCCCTCTCTCTCCCCCCTCTCTCTCTCCCTCCCTCCCTCTCTTTCTCCCTCCCTCCCTCTCTCTCTCCCTCCTCTCTCTCTCCCTCCCTCCCCCTCTCTCTCCCCCCTCTCTTCCTCTCTCTCTCTCCCTCCCTCCCTCCCTCTCCCTCCCTCCCTCTCTTTCTCCCTCCCTCCCTCTCTCTCTCCCTCCTCTCTCTCTCCCTCCCTCTCTCCCTCCCTCTCTCTCTCTCCCTCCCTCCCTCTCTCTCCCCCTCCCTCTCTTTCTCTCTCTCTCTCTGCCTCTCTCTCTCCCTCTCCCTCAACTTACGACCACAACTGAGCCCAAAATGTATATTGTTAAGTGAGACAAAGTGAGCTTTGCCCCGTTTTACAATTTTTCTTGCCACATTTTTGTTAAGGGAATCACTGTGGTTCTTAAATGAATAATATGGTCGTTAAGCAAATCTGGTTCCCTCCCCCCGGACTTCGCTGGTCAGAAGGCCGCAAAGAGGGGATCACAGGAATCCAGCAACATAAATGTGAGTCGCTAGTCGAGCATCTGACTGTCAATCACGTGACCACCAGGGATGCTGCAACAGTCATAAGTGTGACAAGTGGTCATAAGTCACTTTTTTCAATGCCGTTGTATCTTCTAATGGTCACTAAACAGAACTGTTGTAAGTTGAGGACTACCTGTACAGGGGTGTTCTGCCTCAGCTACGGAACCCAAAGAACGCAGCACACACAAAGTCTGTACAAACCTTAGTTTACTAAATTAAATCAGTTTTTTTCAAACAAAGGCTGTTAATTAACTTTCTTAACAGCCTACAAGAATTTAAAGAATAAATAATCGTAATCTTACTATGGTTGGCAGAAAGCCCAGAAGCAATTTGCAGAGAACTAAGATCAAGGCACGAAGGAGAGTGAACGAAGTTGTTCCCTGCAAATTGCTTCAGTCGGCATCCCTCCTTAAATAGGCTAAGGGAGTGGCCAATTAGCCCCAAGCCTTACTCTCAAGGAGACCTCCTCCTGAGGAGCCACTCCTGCCTTTTGGCAGCTCTGCGCGCCCGTGCATCGAGAATAGGCTCCTCCTCTTCTTCCTCTTCACTTATGGGAGCTTCTGGAGGTTCTGAAGGCCCTGGCTGAATCCCCGCCTCTGGCACTACATCTTCTCCAGCCTCCTCATTGTCTGACTTGAATGCCAGCTGCACAGGCTGCTGGCGCAGCACCACACCAGCCTCCTCACTGTCGGAATCAGTTACTAGCTGCACAGGCCGCTGACGGGCCACAACAAGGGGTGGGCTCTACTTATCTTTACTACCAGTTCGCAACGTGAGCGCAGATCACCAAATGTGACATCAGGGTGGGTGGGTGGAGCCTCCCACCATTTTTACTACCGGTTCTCAAGAACCGGAAAGAATCGGGAGCAATCTACCACTGTACCTGTAGTAACATTAGAGCAGGGGTCTCCAACCTTGGGAACTTTTAAGACTTGTGGACGTCAACTCTTCAGCTTTGCTGGTTGAGGAATTCTGAGAGTTGAAGTCCCCAAGTCTTAAAGTTCCCAAGGTTGGAGACCCCTGCATTAAAGGATATTATATTCTATCAAATAATATCAGGAAAAAAAAATGTGTCCTTGAGTTCTCATTGAAAGACAATGAAGTTAGAAGAGCTACAGATCCAGCGTACTTTGCTGCATAACAACTAACATGCAGAGATTCAGTTGAAGCGGCTGCATTTGAATGCAACCCAGCGTCTCCTGCCTGTGATGCCCTCCGAAGTGGTCAACCTTGAGTGGCACACAGATTTTTTCCCCAGCTCTGTTTGGAGAGGTGAACTTCTTTGCATGTAAGATACGGTCTTTATTATGCAGCTGCAGGCCTTGCGCTGTCATTCCTGCATCCCAAAGAGAATGTAAAGGATATGTTGATCGAGGCCTCTGGAAACGGGAGTGCATGCTGAAAAGCTGGAGAGAAGAATAGAGTAGAGTAGAGTAGAGTAGAGTAGAGTAGAGTAGAGTAGAGTAGAGTAGAATAGAATAGAATAGAATAGAATAGAATAGAATAGAATAGAATAGAATAGAATAGAAATAGAATAGAGTAGAGTAGAGTAGAGTAGAATAGAGTAGAGATAGAAATAGAATAGAATAGAATAGAATAGAATAGAATAGAATAGAATAGAATAGAATAGAATAGAATAGAATAGAATAGAATAGAAATAGAATAGAGTAGAGTAGAGTAGAGTAGAGTAGAGTAGAGTAGAGTAGAGTAGAGTAAAATAGAATAGAATAGAATAGAATAGAATAGAATAGAATAGAATAGAATAGAATAGAATAGAATAGAAATAGAATAGAGTAGAGTAGAGTAGAGTAGAATAGAGTAGAGATAGAAATAGAATAGAATAGAATAGAATAGAATAGAATAGAATAGAATAGAATAGAATAGAATAGAATAGAATAGAATAGAATAGAATAGAAATAGAATAGAGTAGAGTAGAGTAGAATAGAGTAGAGATAGAAATAGAGTAGAATAGAATAGAATAGAATAGAATAGAATAGAATAGAATAGAATAACAGAGTTGGAAGGGACCTTGGAGGTCTTCTAGTCCAACCCCCTGCCCAGGCAGGAAACACTATACTATTTCAGAAAAACAGTTGTCCGATCTCTTCTTAAAAACTTCAGTGTTGGAGCATTCACAACTTCTGGAGGCAAGTTGTTCCACTTGTTTTAACTGTCTAACTTTCTCCTTAGTTCTAAGTTGATTCTCTCCTTGATTAGTTTCCACCCATCGCTTCTTGTCCTGCCCTCAGCTGCTTTGGAGAATAGCTTGACTCCCTCGTCTTTGTGGCAGCCCCTGAGATATTGGAAGACTGCTATCATGTCTCCCCTAGTTCTTCTTTTCATTCTAGACATACCCAGTTCCTGCAAACATTCTTCATATGTTTTAGCCTCCAATCCCCTAATCATCTTTGTTGCTCTGCTCTGTGCTCTCTTTCTACAGTCTCCACATCTTTTTTTACATCGTGGCGACCAAAACTGAATGCAGTATTCCAAGTGTGGCCTTAGCAAGGCATTATAAAGTGGTATTAACACTTCACAACATTTCCTCGGGTATCTTAAGAACCTTTTTGTAGCTTTTTGAAGGGAATAAAATCCCTTATGATATTACAGAAAAGAGAGTCTTTTCTTTAATGGCCCCTACCTTGCTGCTATGGGACACGGTGGCTCAGTGGCTAAGATGCTGAGCTTGTCAATTGAAAGGTCGGCAGTTCAGCATTCAAATCCCTAGTGCCGCGTAATGGGGGTGAACTCCCGTTCCTTGTCCCAGCTTCTGCCAACCTAGCCGTTAAAAAGCACGTAAAAAAATGCAAGTAGAAAAATAGGGACCACCTTTGGTGGGAAGGTAATAGCATTCCATGCGCCTTTGGCATTTAGTCATGCCGGCCACATGACCACGGAGATCTCTTCAGACAGCGCTGGCTCTTCGGCTTTGAAACGGAGATGAGCACCGCCCCCTAGAGTCGGGAACGACCAGCACATATGTGTGAGGGGAATCTTTACCTTTACTATCCTTTCTGCTATCCTTCTCCCAGAAGTACATGCAGGACCATCTTTACTGCAATTCTCTAAGCCAGGTTAAACCATTGGGGTTTGGTGATAGCTGACTGATGGTGGCTACCTATTTGGGGGCTTATTTAGGGTTTTTCTTTGCTTTTTCTGGTTATTATTTTTTGATATTATTCTGATTCAGATGCATATGTACATAATGAGGTGGGGAATAATGTTTGTTTGGTGTTGCATGCTGCCCAGAGTTGTTTGGGATGAGGGTGGGATGTCATTCACCCATTCACTCACTCACTCATTCATTCATTCATTCATTCATTCATTCATTCATTCATTCATTCATTCATTCATCCATCCATGTAGCCACTCATCTCATGAACGTGACTCTGGGAGGCATACAAAAAAAATAGATCATCAAAAGAAACAAGCAATAAAAATATATTCCATAATAATTGGCTGTGAAATAAAACAAAAACGCTACATCTGGGAAATGATAGACTAAGAAGCAGCCACATAGACAAAAACCCAGGTCTGTAAGTCAACCTGAGGCCACCTGAGGTAGCTTTCTCCTTGGATTTTCTTTTCATCCAAGAATGACGTTGTTTTCACTTGTTCCACCTCAGGGTCCATGGATGAGGTCTTGGCTTCCCTCAAGCGTGGCGAAGTCCTCCTTCGCAAAGTGGACCTGACCCAACAGGCAACCTCCGGTGGCAACTCTCTCAACGACAGCATTCTTGCCGCCATTAGGCAGGGGGTTAAACTGCGGAAGGTCAGTCAAGAGCCCAAGGAAGGCGTCGCGAAGGGTTTGGGCAGTGAACTGGAGCAAAGCATCAAGGCAGCCATCCAGAGGATTAAGAAGGTCTCCGCTGACTCCGACGATGATGAAAATGGAGACTGCAGCAATGAAGAATGGAACAGTTAACAGAGCAGTTGACCGGTTAAGAGCTCCTCAGAAGCTCATGAGGATTCTTCGGTGAGAAGACAGCTAACTGTAAAGGAGTTGCCAAACAGGAAGCGTGGTCTGGAGCCCAACAGGTTGGCTAACGTCCTGCATGAATCGGGCATCCCAGAATTCTTAGCAACACTCTGGGCGTTTGGGGGCAGCTGGAGAAGTGTGGGAAATGCTCCTTGATCGACGTCAGAAGTTTCCAAGCTGTCAAGAAAAACTTAGGACAAGTCTTTTACTCGACACCGAGTTTTATGCTTTGAAGTTTGCACATGTTTCTTTCCTTCTCTCTCTCTCTCTTTTTTTTTGCAAGGGAATCGGCACTCCTTAGGGCAGGGGTCCGCAACCTGAGTGGGCTGAGGCCCATGAGTGGGCCATGAGGAGTTTGCAACTGGGCTGCAGAAACAGCCGGCAAGCATATGCGCGCGCACCCATATCCTCACTTGCACGAGCAGTGGGCAAGCGCACACATGTGCATGTGTGTGGGCTCCATTTGCATGCAAACATGCACGCCACTCGCCAAATGCAACTGCGCACACATGCTTGCCAGCTGCTTGTATGAACCATCCCTTCCGCCCACCCACCCCCGGTCCACAAAGCCGGAAACATTGGGAAACTCTGCCTTGGGGGATCAGGGATAGTGACAATTTAATTTAAAAATCCCTCTTGATTCCACCCCAAACTTACACTACTACCGTGTTTCCCCAAAAATAAGACCCTGTCTTATATTTTTTTTGAACCCTGAAATAAGAGCCTGGTGGCACAGCAGACTAATAGCCTGTTATTAACACAGCTGCCTGAAATTACTGCTAGTTCGAATCTCGCCAGGCTCAAGGTTGACTCAGCCTTCCATCCTTTCTAAGGTAGGTTAAATGAGGACCCAATTTGTGGGGGCAATAAGCTGACTTTGTATAAATATACAAAAGTATGAAGGCTATTGCTTAGCGCATTGTAAGCCGCCCTGAGTCTCCGGAGAAGGGCGGCATATAAATCAAATTAAAAAAAAAAGCGCTTGGCTTTATTGCCATGCACTCCAAAGCCGGATTGGGTTTATTATCAGGGGATGTCTTATTTTGGGGGAAACAGGGTATATGGAAACACTATTCTTTTGATTAAGCCTGTTCCAAAACCATTATTAAAATTTTCCCAGGAGAATGGATTACTCCTCAGAAATTGCTCCGCAGGTGCTTCGGACAGAGAGAAATCATCTCCATGGGACACATTTTTTAAAAAAACAACAACTCTTTTGAGTAGTCTTAGACCAGTGAAAGGTGAGCACTTTGAATAACCTGTTCTACGAAACTATGGTCCTGGTTACACCGAATATTTGCTGACTAGAAGGGTTTTAGTTTAAATAGAAATGGCTTCTTTCAACACTGCCAAGACAGAGAGGCCTGAGTTGGTGGTAATATATGTGGGAGGGATTGGGAGCCCTTGTCAACCACAAGGAAAATATGAGCCAGCAGTGTGATCATCATCATCATTTAATGACCCCACAATCCCTTGCCGGGGGGAGTCTGGACAACTGAATGGAGCTAGCAGAGTGTTTACTGGCCGGATGCTCTTCCTGTTGCCAGAGCAGAGTTTTTTTCAGCAGATACTCTCAGTGTTCCCAGAGAGAGAAATATCTGCCTCTACCTAGGACCGTGATGGCGAACCTATAGCACGCGTGCTGGAAGTGGCATGCAGAGCCATCACTCGTTGCTCTTCCGGGTTCCGGCGTGCCGACCAGTTGGTCTTCACACATGCAGGAGCGCAGGAAATCGGAACAGCAGCTGCCCAGTGCACATGCGTGCGCCAGGCGGCTACTCTTTTGGTTTCCGCCAATCACATGCGCACAGGCCAGCTGCTCTTCACGCTTGCATGTGTGCCAGAAACCGGAAGACCAGGTGGCCGGCGCACATGTGTGCGCTGGAAACCAGAAAATCATCTTTCCAGCATGCACATGCGCACCGGGTAGCTGCTCTTCTGGTTTCCGGCACGTGCCCCCGTTTCGGCACTTAGTGCTGAAAATCTTCGCCAACCCTGACCTAGGATCTGCATCCGTAAAAAGAAAAGCACTGATTTGTCGCAGCACAAAGTTCAGATCATGAAAAATAATAGATCAGGAGAGCTATCGAGAGGATGAGTTCCAGGACCCTCTTGTGCTGCTGAGAGCAAAGCATCCTGAGCTGGGTGATGGACCTCGATGTTACCACACCAGGAACCCTGCTGGAAGTGTCTCCACGTTATTATACGTGGCTGCCTCAATGAAGGAACATTGGGGTCCTAGGAATAAGGGGTCTTATTTGCATTAGGCTGATTGCATTTGCCAGATTCCATTTTCATTACCTTCACTGCCATCCCACTGACTAGGAATATTGGCTGAGATAAGAAAGAACATATTGTTTGCCATGGCCAGAGTCTTAAATGAGCTGTGTCCAGTGGTGAAATTCAAATTTTTTTACTACCGGTTCTGTGGGTGTGGCTTGGTGGGCGTGACAAGGGAAAGATACTGCAAAATCTCCATTTCCACCCCACTCCAGGTGAAGGATACTGCAAAATCCCCATTCCCTCCCCACTCCTGGGGGAAGGATATTGCAAAATCTCCATTCTCACCCCACTCCAGGGGAAGGATGCTTCAAAATCCCCATTCCCTCCCCACTCAGGGGCCAGCCAGAGATGGTATTTGCCAGTTCTCCGAACTACTCAAAATTTCCTCTACCGGTTCTCCAGAACCTGCTGGATTTCACCTCCGGCCGTGTCCAAAATGAACTTCAACTTCAGTCCATGTCAGAATAGACGGCAAACCTCATCTCTTTTGCCATGTGCCAAATTTCTGTATATTTCTTGTGGCCCTGCCGGTGTGCCAGTCATGAAATCTCTTTTATTTGTTTAAATATATTCTTGATCGGTGTCAGGATGTTCCAAACACGATTGTGTTGAGACTTTTGTACGGGATCTGTGGCTTTCCATCTGTTTGCAATGCCAGTGTTAACTTGTACCAGAAGGCTTAAAATGGATTCTTAATCCTTTTTTAAATTAGCAGAATTTCTAACGCATCCCCAAAAAAAGCCAATGGTTGTAAAACTAACCATTTTCCAACAGAGTGTTATAACACAGGTCTGTTTGTATCCATCAAGTATTCTAATCTATAAGAGGGACTACTGTATTGCGAGACCTTGAGATTTCAACTGTAGCTCTCATAATCTCTTTAGCTAAAAATGTGGAGATAGCAATAATGGGGAGGAAAAAATTCTCTTTGACCACTTTCTAAACAGACATGGGTTTTAAAATTAATTTTAAAGGATTTGTCTTGTAATAAATATTTAGCTTTCCAATTTAACTTGGATAGAAAATCCTTTCAGATCTTTGCAAATGTAAACTTTTTCCCCCCGTTCATAATGTGCACGATAATATTATTTGTTTCTAAATTTACAAAAAAAAAAAAAAAAAAATGTACACCAATAATCACTTTTAAGATCCAATATGGTTAAAACATATTAATTTGATGCTCTTTTACATCGTTGGTGATAAAGTTTCATCTTTGAAGACCCTAGAATAATGCGGTGTTATGTTGTTCTCAGCATAGTCGTTTTCAAACAATGCTCAGATGAAGAAATACTGTACTTGTATCCAGGGGTGGGCTTCAAAAATTTTAGCAAGGGGTTCTCTGCCCGGTTGCTGGGTAGGCGTGGCCATGGTGGGCGTGGCCTTGGCCTCCTGCACCATGGCGGGGGGAGGGGGGTTGCCCTCCCTGGGCTCCGGAGGCTTTCATCGAGCCTCCGGGAGTGCGAAAATGGCCTCCCCAGGCTCTGGAGGCCCTCTGGAGGCTGGAAACAGGCCCATTTCCGATCTTCCTGAACTTCCAGTATGCCTGTTTTTCACCCTCCCCAATCCTCTGTGCGTGCCCTGCACTTACCTGCATCCAAAATGGGCTGCGTGGGGACACCTGGGAGGGGCGGGGCAGGGTGGGCAGGACCATCCAGGTGTGGGATTTGGGGGTTCTCCGAACTGCACAGAATCTTAGCTAGAGGTTCTCCCGAACCCTCAGCGGCCCACCCCTGCTTGTATCTACTGAAAAGTAAGCACCACTAAACGTCTTGGGAATTATTGGCAGCTGCGTAGTCATTTTACTTGTTGCATGTCCTACTCAATGTATTTACTCAACGTATGCTACTTTTCATGGTGACTTACCTTCATTAGGAATCGGTCCAAAGATTGTAGGTGGTCAGAAAACAGCACTGGAATTCTTGTGCAAGAGGTTGGGTAGGCCAGCAAAGCATTCCCTGCCTTTCCAATCAGGTGGATGATAGGATTGGCATTTTTAGGGCATCTCCAGGGATGAATAAACATATGATCAAACCTGGTGTGTAGCTAGCATCATTAGATATATGTGAAAAAATAAGCTCCGGTTTGCTCCATTGCAAATCTTTCTTCTGTATTCACGAACCTGCTACTGTTTGCTGATTTTTTTCTTTGTAGAACTCGGAGATGGAGTCCCTCTAAAAATATTTTATTCACTCACTTTGGCAAGTTCGGTGATGCATTCACAAGATTTTCCTTCCACCGCCGTTGGTCTACATCCATCCATTCTTCTTGTTTTGCTTGTCTGGGATTTTGGTTCAGAGAAATGAGTGCCTAGTACAATTTTCGAGAAGGATAGCAGTGACAGAAGTAAGTGCCGAGGTTATTTAAGTTAAGGGTTTCAAATAGAAGCGAAACAGCCTTAAAAGTCATCGGTAGAAACCCAGGATGGGGTTGAAACTCCAGCAGCTACTCGGAATAACAGAATAACGGAGATGGAAGAGACTTTGGAAGTCTTCTAGTCCAACCTCCTGCTCAAACAAGAAACCCTATACCATTTTAGACAAATGGTTGTCCAATCTCGTCTTAAAAACATCCAATGTTGGAGCATTCACAACTTCTGGAGGCAAGTCATTTCACTGATTACTGCATTTTTCAGAGTATAAGACGCACCGGAGTATAAGACATACCTACCTTTTTTGGTGAGGAAAAGAAGAAAAAGAAATCTCCCTCTGCCTCTGAGCAATTTTGCCTCGTTGCAGCAAACAGCAAACAGCCTGCTTTACTTTCATTTTCGGTTTCAGCATAGCTTGATTAGCACAAGGGGAAAAAAAAATCTGCTCCAGCAATTTACCTCTTTGCAGCAAGCAGCAGAGTCCTGCACAAAACAACTGAGAGCAAATCAGCTGAGAGTCGGGAGGCCGATCTAATCAACTTGTGCTAATTAGCCTGTGCTGAAGCTGAAAGGAGCTGTTTTTTCTTGCTGTTTGCTTGCAAGGAGGTAACTGCTGCGAGGCAGAGGCCAAAGGGTGGGGGCCAATGGGTGGGCGGGGCTACATTCGGTGTATAAGATGCACCTAAATTTTCACCCCCTTTTAGGGGGGAGGGAAAGGTGCATTTTATACTCCGAAAAATACAATAATTGTTCTAACTGTCAGGAAATTTCTCCTTAGTTCTAAGTTGCTTCTCTCCTTGATTAGTTTCCGCCCATTGCTTCTTGTCCTGGCCTCAGGTGCTTTGGAGAATAGCTTGATTCTCTCTTCTTTGTGGCAGCCCCTGAGATATTGGAAGACTGCTATCATGTCACCCCTAGTCCTTCTCTTCATTAAACTAGCCATGCCCAGTTCCTGCAACCATTGTTCCTCTGTTTTAGCCTTCAGTCCCCCTAATCATTTTTATTGCTCTTCTCTGCACTTATAGAAAAGTCAGTTTCCATATAAAAAGTTGTTTTACTACAGAAAGTTGTTTCCTTCCTTGGTATCCCCAAAACTCTGCAGAGGTACCATAAGAAAGTTCTCAGAATATCCTGCTGGAAGATCGGCTATTTTTTAAAAAAATTCAGTGACAACGTTGGGAAGGTAGTTATGAACAGTGGTGGGATTCAAACTTTTTTACTACCGGTTCTGTGGGCGTGGCTTGGTGGGCGTGGCAGGGGAAGGATACTGTAAAATCTCCATTCCCACCCTACTCCAGGAGAAGGATACTATAAAATCTCCATTCCCACACCACTCCATGGGAAGGTTACTGCAAAGTCCCCATTCCCTCCCCACTCCAGGGGAAGGTTACTGCAAAGTCCCCATTTCCTCCCAATCAGCTGGGACTCGGGAGGCAGAGAATAGATGGGGGCGAGGCCAGTCAGAGGTGGCATTTATCGGTTGTCCGAACTACTCAAAATTTCCGCTACCGGTTCTCCAGAACTGGTCAGAACCTGCTGAAACCCATCTCTGGGTATGAAGAATGTAAATCATTTCTCCAACTCTGAGAAGTAAATCAGGTTTTTTTAGGAAACACATCATAGCCAAAACAGAGAATACAGAACAAACTGTAGCCTTATTTAACCTCCTGGTGATAGAAGCAAAAATACTGAATTAATCATACAGGAGATAGACTAAGGAATATGAGCATTAAACCCTTTTTAAAAAAGCAATTTTGTTCCATACTTTCTCGCTGACCCTTAGGATTTTAACTCTGCCATTTCCCTGAATATACATTGGGTCAAAAATACTTATACTGGAACTTCTAATGAGAAATGAGGTGATTTTAAAATGTTGCACTCCACAGTTCAGTGTCATTTGAAGAAAAACAGATGTCTGCATAGGTTATCGCTGTTTTTATTATTTTATGAACCATCACATCCATTCCGAGCTCCAAATCATAGCTTCAGACGCGGCTGCTGAATAATGGCTCCCGTAACTATTAATTTTTTATTATTAGTTATTAAATTTATATGCCTCCCATTAGCAGTTTGAGGCAACCCCCGAGTGGCTCTGAGTAAAACTAGAATAAAGCACAGGAAATCTAAACTGAAACCTAAAGAATGAAAACAGTTATGAAAGACCAAACCACTGGCAGAACATTTCACAAAGCTATTAGTCTTCTCATGAGTAAAACGTTTGATTAAGCTTGAAACGTCTTCATGTAATTGCTAAAACTAGAAGTGGGCCTTGTAAATATATGTCTTGTAAAGTGGGTCTTGTAAATTTAAAAATATGGCAGCAATTTCTAGAAATTAATCAAGGAGAGAAGCAACTTAGAACTCAGGAGAAATTTCCTGACAGTGAGAACAATTAATCAGTGGAACAACTTTCCTCCAGAAGCTGTGAATGCTCCAACACTGGAGGTTTTTAAGAAGAGATTGGATAACCATTTGTCTGAAGTGGTGTAGAGTGTCCTGCCTAAGCAGGGGGTTGGACTAGAAGACCTCTAAGATCCCTTCCAACTCTTCTATTCTATTCTATTCTATTCTATTCTATTCTATTCTATTCTATTCTATTCTATTCTATTCTATTCTATTCTATTCTATTCTATTCTATTCTAAATCTTTATTGGCCAAGTGTGATTGGACAGACACACACAAGCACAAGGAATTTTGTCTCCGGTGCATAAGCTCTCAGGCGTACATACAAGCAACAAGTGATAACCATCATCATAAAATACAATAATCGTAAATCATAGATACAACACTCAATGATAGTCATAATAAAGCAATCCACATAAATCAGAATAGTATACTAAATAAAAGCAATCAACATAAATCACGACATACAACAAGTTATAGTCATAAGAATCTAAGGACATAGGTAATAGGACAGGTGAGAAGGATAATTAGTACTACAGTCCTACTAGGTGGTTTGACATCCCAGGGCATAGACAGCGTTGTGGGAATTAGTTGTTTAACAGAGTGATAGCATGTCTTTGTGTCTGGTTGTTTCTTATGCCAGAATAACAGCATTGGAAGGGACCTTGGTGGTCTTCTAATCTAACCCTATACCAGTGATGGTTAATCTTTTCGGCACCAAGTGCCAAAACTGGAGCGTGCGCGCTGGAGCACCGGAACCCGGAAGAGAGCAGCTGGCTGGTGCGCATGCCCACTGAGAGGGCTTAGCGTGCCACCTCTGGCACAGATGCCATAGATTCACCATCATGGCCCGATACCATTTCAGATAGATGGTTGTCCAGTCTCTTCTTAATAACCTCCAGTCGTGGGGCACCTACAACTTCTTTCGAATCAATTTTTTAATTAAGTTATAGATGGGCTTCAAAAATTTTAGCAAGAGGTTTTCTGCCTAGTTGCTGGGTGGGGGTGCCCATGGTAGGCGTGGCCTAGTTGGCTTCCTGCACCACAGTGGTGTGTGTGTGTGTGTGTGTGTGTGTGTGTGTGTGCATTTTTGCCCTCCCCGGGCTCCGGAGGCTTTTCTCAAGACTCCAGGAGGACGAAAACAGCCTCCCCAGGCTCCGGAGGCCCTCTGGGGGCCGGAAACGGGCTCTACTGAACTTCCAGTAGGCCCATTTTTCACCCTCCCTGAGCCTCTGTGTGTGCCCCCTACTTACCTGCATCCAAAACGGGCCACGTGGGGACTCCTGGGAGTGGTGGTATGGGGTGAGCGGGGCCAGCCAAGAGTGGGATTTGGGGGTTCTCCAAACTGTGCAGAATCTTAGCTAGAGGTTCTCCCGAACCCTTGCAAACCCCCAGCAGCCCCACCCCTGGTTATAGAGTATTATAAAATACAAAATACAAAAGTAAATAGAAGAACAGTGGGGGGAGGGGAGAAGTGACGTGAGGAAAGATAGGGGAGGGGGAGAAGAAAAAAAAGTGTTGACTTCTGACTCTGTTACATTAAAATAAGGCATTATCATCGAATCACAGCTTTTTGCTTTTCCATAATCGTATGAACAAGTCATTTCTATAAAGATCTATCGATCTAATCTGCAAAACCCAAAGTCGGAGTTTCATTCTTTTCCACATCAAGCACGAAGTTCGGAAGCGGTTTGCATGTGGAAACGAAAGTACTTATTTGTTCTTTTCTTTAATCAAAGTGGTCAGTTTGGCCATTTCCGCCAAACTCCAGGGCACCCACAACTTCTGAAGGCAACCAACCGGATTACCATCTGCCAAATCCCAGGGGAACCTGCATCAAAACGGAGGATAAAAAGATTCTGAAGGCTGTTTCCTGTGGCATGCCTTGGAAATAGCTCAGACAGGATTAGAAATAGCTTCTTGCAGTGAGAGTGGATTAGCAGTGAATCAGACTTGCCTGCTCAAGGGGAAGAAAATATGTCTTGAAAGTGAAAGCCGCATATTGATCTACAAAGAGAATAGCTTTGGAACAAAAGGGTAAACTGGACGAACTCTTATGACCTGTGAACACCTCAGTCCCACCTAGACAGCAACAGGAATCCAACACCAGGAAGAGAAGAAGCCTCATTTCTGCAAGAAAACAGAAGCAAGTTGCTGTTGTTGTTTGTCGTTTAATGACCCCGTAATCCAGGGGTGAAATTCAGCAGGTTCTGACAGGTTCTGGAGAACCGGTAGCAGAAATTTTGAGTAGTTTGGAGAATCAGCAAATACCACCTCTGGCTGGCCCCAGGAGTGGGGTGGGAATGGAGCAGAAGTGAAATGCTACCGGTTCGGACCGTCAGCCGAACCGGTAGTTGCGGTGGCGGGTGGTTCAGAGAACCAGTAGCGGCGGCAGCACGAGGCTCTGCCAACCTGCCCGGATGTCATTACTTCCTGGTTTTAACCAAGAACTAACCTGTTTTTGACCTTCTGCGCATCCGCAGAGGGTCCAAGCGCGCACGGAGTGCGCGCTTCCAAACCAGTAGGGAAGGTAAGTAGATTTCACCCCTGGAATGGAGATTTTGCAATATCCTACCCCAGGAGCAGGAAGAGAATGGGGATTTTGCAGTATCCTTCCCCTGGAGTGGGGTGGGAATGGAGATTTTACAGTATCCTTCCCCTGCCACGCCCACCAAGCCATGCCCACCAAGCCACACCAAGCCCACCAAGTCACACCCACAGAACCAGTAGTAAAAAAATTTGAATTCCACCACTGCCGTAATCCCTTGCGGGGTGGAGTCAGGGCAACTGAATGGAGCTGAATGTTTACTGGCCAGATGCCCTTCCTGTCACCAATGCGGAGTTTTGTTCAGCAGATATATTCTCATTGTGTCCAGAGAGAGAAATATCAGCCTCTACCTAGGATCGAACTCACAGCCTCCTTCATTGTGAGGGTGAGAACTCCACCTCTAGGCCACTGTACCATTCAAGAAAACAGAAGCAAGTAATCTGGTATATCATAAAAGCTCTAACAATCTAGAAGGTTTATTAATCCAGAAGGAGCTACCTGATTTGGTGTTTACCCAAGAAAACAATTTTTATTTATTTTATTTTATTTCAAATTTATATACCGCGCAATCCTACTCAAATCATCAAGCAGACTCAGGGAAACTGTACAGTTGGGCTCCAAAGTGGGAGGAAGAGATTTTGAGTCCTGTCAAGTAGGGAACCCAATCTTTCCTGCTCTTCATTACAAAGCTACAGCTGGTTCTAGTTCCAATCAATATTATTAAAGGGTGAGTCATGGTAGCCTTGTCTTCCTCTTCAGACCCGGCTCTAATAACGGTACCCAAGAGCGGTAGAAGAAGCAACTGCAAATTATCAGCTCCTCTGCTTTCCTCACCTACACAGCCTCTTTCACCTCCTCTTCCCAAAAAGCCAATTAAAATTAGCATCGGAGTACACAGCGAGAAGGCCTTTCTAAAGAGCTATAATTGATTGAGAGGCACAGAACAACCTGAATACCATTTGGTTTGGACTTTCTTTTTCTTTTCTTTTCCTGAAGCGCTTGTATTGCAAGCTAGGAATTCAGTGAAGTCTAGCAATAGATGATAGATAGATAGATAGATAGATAGATAGATAGATAGATAGATAGATAGATAGATAGATAAGAGAGAGGGAGATAATAGATAGAGAGAGAGAGAGAGAGATAATAGGTAGAATATATATATATATATATATATATATATATATATATATATAGAGAGAGAGAGAGAGAGAGAGAGAGAGAGAGAGAGAGAGAGAGAGAGAGAGAGAACAGATAGATAAGAGAGAGAGATAAGAGAGAAAGATAAGAGAGAGAAATAGATGATTATGATATAGATAGATAGATAGATAGATAGATAGATAGATAGATGATAGATAGATAGATAGATAGATAGATAGATAGATGATAGATGGATAGATAGATAGATAGATAGAGGGGGAGATAATAGATAGATAATATATAGATAGGTAGATAGATAGATAGATAGATAGATAGATAAGAGAGAGGGAGATAATAGATAGAGAGAGAGAGAGATAATAGGTAGATAGATAGATGATAGATGGATAGATAGATAGATAGATAGAGGGGGAGATAATAGATAGAATATATATATATATATATATATATATATATATATATATATATATATAGAGAGAGAGAGAGAGAGAGAGAGAGAGAGAGAGAGAGAGAGAGAGAGAGAGAGAACAGATAGATAAGAGAGAGAGATAAGAGAGAAAGATAAGAGAGAGAAATAGATGATTATGATATAGATAGATAGATAGATAGATAGATAGATAGATGATAGATAGATAGATAGATAGATAGATAGATAGATAGATAGATAGATAGATAGATAAGAGAGAAGGAGATAATAGATAGATAATATATAGATAGGTAGATAGATAGATAGATAGATAGATAGATAGATAGATAGATAGATAGATAGATGATAGATAGATAGATAGATAGATAGATAGATAGATAGATAGATAGATAGATAGATAGATAGAATTCTTTATTGGCCAAGTGTGATTGGACACACAAGGAATTTGTCTTTGGTGCACATGCTCTCAGTGTACATAAAAAGACGAGATACATTCATCAAAAATCATAAGGTACAACACTTAATGATAGTCATAGGGTACAACTAAGCAATCGAATCATACTAGGAAACAGTCAATATAAATCGTAAGAATATAAGCAACAAGTTACAGTCATACAGTCATAAGTGGGAGGAGATGGGTGATAGGAACGATGAGAAGACTAATAGTAATAGTAACTAGCATGCAACTTGATTAGAACCATGAACCGAAGTCACTTTTTAGACCTGACTCTGCAGGTAGCATAGGCCCACTTCTTCTGCATTGGCATAGGTCTTGTGTCTTCTCCAAATGCCGCATACATTCTGTGACAGGGATGGGAAAAGGCATGCCCTCTTCAGAGAGGAAAAAACAGCCCAGGAGCATAGTTTAGCAAAGGATGCATCTGGCCATACGGCTGTTGGGTCTTCTCCAATGACACATCCATGTCATCAACGATGTGAGTGGTTTGGAGAGCAGGGCTTCTGCCTTGGAGGCTGTTTGACAGACTGACTTCTGTCTGTCAAACTTACTGAGTAGCTGTTGTTCTGAGGGGGTGACTTAGCATCCTATAATTAGGAGACGGTTTCAGAACTGTTCCTGAGGCCTACACCATCGCCCAGTAGGATGTAGCCATAGCAACAGTGGTTGCCTGGATTCCTCCTGCAACACTCTCTAATTAGGAGCTGCTGGCTGGGGGATTCTGGGAGTTGAAGTCCACCCATCTTCAAGCTACCAAGGTTGAGAAACACTGTCTTAGGGGGCTCTTCTTGAAGCAGTGTTTCCCTCCCCACAAGGCAATTCCTGACTCGGTGACAGCAGCCAGAAGATGCTTGATCCAAGAAAAGACATCAGCGGGCACCAAGTAAGGGAAAAAAAGCACTTCTAACTCTCTTTCCTCATCACACCTAGGCAACTGATGGGCAAACCCCACTGTTCATCCAGATGTGCATGCAGCACTTGGGGAGGCTAAAATGGGCAACTCTCAACCACGCAACATTTGGCAGGGAGAAATGGCAGAGAATGGCTTCCTGGATACACGCCATACCGTAGTGGTCAAAATTGTGGAAACCTTTTGGGGAAAGTGTATTTTTGATGTTTGATGGCTAATAACACCACTTTTTGGGGGGGAGTTTCAAGATAATCCTAGTCCACTGCTGGAATGGCCTGGGAATAGCCCAGACCTTAACCCAATTGGAAATCTATGGAGCCGACTAAAGAAACTTGTTAGTCAGAAGCGACCCAGCAATAAAACCCAGTTAATAGAAGCCATCATTCAATCTTGGTTTCACATTAGAACAGCTGCAGAACTAAAAGACTTGGTTCACTCCATGGGAAGACGTTGTAAGGTCGTCATTCATGCTTAAAGGTTACCCAACTAAGGATTAACTGACATGGTGATAATTTTTGCATATCTCCTTTTTTTTATGGTGACAATTTTTGTATATCTCATTTTTTCTACGTGTTTCACTTTTCTTCTTTAGACTGTAATTGCTATTCCAATAGCAAATCCTTCATAAAAGTTATTGCATTACATTCTTGATTAAATTATCTTTCCATTGATATATAATTTTATCGTACTACTCCCCCCATAAAAAAGTGGTGTTATTAGCTAGTTTTAGAAAATACACTTTTCCCAAAAGGTTTCAATTTTGGCCACTACTGTATTTGCATGGAAGGCTTGTGAATACAGACAATTACACACTGCTGACATAAGGTGCAAGACTTGCAAAAATGTTGTACCCAGATGATACACAGAATGATTAATGATGTACAGGAATGATAGAAGAGATGTAATTATAAAGCAAACAAGAATTTGAAATGAAGATGTATGTAAATAGAAAATTGGGGCTGCTCGTATACCATTCTAGATTGAATTGAAAATGGAAACAACAAGGGAGTGGAAAAGGAGAGAGGAGTAGAGAGAGGGAAGGAGAGGAGTAGGGAAGAAAGGAGAGAGAGGGATAGAAGAGAGGGAAAAGGAGAGGAGAAAAGGGAGGGGAAAGAAGAATAGGAGAGGAGGTTAGAAAGGGAGGAAGAAGAGAGGAGTGGGGAAAGGGGAGAGGAAGTAGAAAAGGGAAGGAGAGGAGGAATGAGGAAAATAGAAAGAGATAGAAGAAGGAAGAGAAGGGAAGACGAAGAGGAAAGGTTGTGGTATAATAAAGAAGAGGAAATGGTAAAAGAGCAGTCCTGAACAATTAACAAATGAAAGTAAAGGGATAAGATGAATGATTAATGATTAATGATGGATAAGAGACTGTATATTTAAATATGTTTATGAAAAACAAAAATAAAAAAACCTTTTTTTAAAAAAGAAGGTGCAAGACCATCCTGTCAAGTGCAAGTAACCAGTACCACTTTGTGAACAGTTTATTGCTGATCGCCTATTTTACAAGAATCTTGTCAGACTGTCTGCTTTCTCTTGAGAGAAATGATAGATACACACCTAATGATTTGACCCCAGACATTTGCTCTCCTAAACCAACTCTAAACTGGAATGCCTCTTTACTATCCCTAGAGGGGCTCCTTCTCCTTCAGTTGGTGGCTCCACCACGTAGCCAGATATACCAGACTGAACTTCCAGCCTTAGTACTGGGCAAAAGTTTGGCGTGTGAGGCAATCCCCTGTTGTGAAACACGCACTGTCCTTGGATACGTGGAATGAAATTTGAAAGCATTGTCCAGCACACATCACACACCTTGGCAAGGATTTTATTTCTCCAAAAGAATGATCTTAAGGTAAATTTTAAGGTTTGGGGACACACTGCATTCCCCTTGTCCCTGACATTGCTGAAGAGTACAACTTTCAGCTACCTAGCCAGCAAGACTGATAGGATAACAGAGTTGGAAGGGACCTTGGAGGTCTTCTAGTCCAACCCCCTGCTTAGGCAGGAAACCCTACATGACTTCAGACAAATGGTTATCCAACATCTTCTTAAAAACTTCCAGTGTTGGAGCATTCACAACTTCTGGAGGCAAGTTGTTCCACTGATTAATTGTTCTAACCGTCAGGAAATTCTCCTTAGTTCTAGGTTGCTTCTCTCCTTGATTGGTTTCCACCCATTGCTTTTTGTCCTGCCTTCAGGTGCTTTAGAGAATAGCTTGACTCCCTCTTCTTTGTGGCAGCCCCTGAAATATTGGAACACTGCTAGCATAGATGGCATATACACCACTAATTAGAACTTGATCCAAGAACCTGACACGACCACACCTTTGTATATCTACAGTACAACATGTTTGGACAATCTCAAAACTCACCGAAGACTGGGTTCTATGTCTATGGAGATTCTCCATCATCCAGGTCATGGTTGTCCCAGAGGTGCTTCTTCAAGAGGCAACTGGGCTTTCTGGTTTTTCTTTGAAGATGTTTCATTTCTTATCCAAGAAGCTTCTTCAGTTCTTCTCAGAGCTGATGAAGCTTCTTGGATGAGAAGAAAAGGTCTTCAAAGAAAAACCAGAAAGTCCTGTTGCCTCTTGCAAAAATCACCTTTGGCCCTCAATTGCATGTTGTAAATCAAGGGCTATCTGTGTAACACACTGGATAATCTACATTAACAGATTAGCGGAGTTGGAAGGGACTCTGTAGGTCATCTAGTCCAACCCCCCATCCAAGCAGACCCTACACCATTTCTGACAGATGGCAGTCCAGTCTCTTCTTGAAAGCTTCCAGTGATGAACCTCCCACCACTTCTGAAGGCAACTTCTGTTCCATGGGTTGATTGTTCTCACTGTCAGGAAATTTCTCCTTATTTCCAGGTTGAATCTCTCCTTGATCAGTTTCCATCCATTATTCCTTGTCTTTGGGTGCTTTGGAAAGTAGCTTGACCCCCCTCCTCTCTGTGGTAACCCCTCAAATATTTGGAACACTGCACTCATGTCTCCCCTGGTCCTTCTCTCCACTAGACTAGCCATCAGAGATCCACAGCCTGGATCAAATAGACAGGTCTTCCCTATAAAAGCTCCTTCCACCGAAGGCTATTTTCTTGCTAAGGAGCTGCTTATGGCGAAGAACTTTTCCAGGGCAAAAAAATGCAGCAGTTGTATCAATGTTCTATATTATATTATAATATAATAATATTATATTATACTATATTATAAAGGTAAAGGTAAAGGTTCCCCTCGCACATATGTGCTAGTTGTTCCCGACTCTAGTGGGTGGTGCTCATCTCTGTTTCAAAGCTGAAGAGCCAGCGCTGTCCGAAGAGGTCTCCGTGGTCATGTGGCCGGCATGACTCAACGCCAAAAGTGCACGGAACGCTGTTACCTTCCCACCAAAGGTGGTCCCTATTTTTCTACTTGCATTTTTTACATGCTTTCGAACTGCTAGGTTGGCAGAAGCTGGGACAAGTAACGGGAGCTCACCCCGTTACGCAGCATTTGGGATTCGACCCGCTGAACTGCCGACCTTTTAATCGACAAGCTCAGCATCTTAGCCACTGAGCCAAACCCTAATTTAGATTTCCTAATAAGAAAAGAAAGAGAGAATTCCCCAACTTGCGTTAAACCAAGAATGTGTAATTCAGGAAACCGAAAAGTGATGAAACCAGGACAAAATAAATACACGAGTTTGTTTTTTTTTAACTTAAACTATATAGATATATATTTACATAAACAACTCTATAATACAATAAAATCAGATAAAAATCAGAAAAGGTTATTTTTTTTCTTACATTTTGCGTTTTCAAATATATAAAACCCCAGGATTTACTGCTACCATAGGAAAGTCAGAGAACAAATTTGTGCTCAAAATTAATTAATTTCCATAATTAATAATCTGGAATGGGGGCGGGAAAAAACCTTGCTTACAACAAACAGATAACAAGATAAGACAATTTCACTCCAATAAACCTGAAATAATTTCTTCAGGTTGATTAATCGTACTTTATATATCTGGATAAAAATACGCTTTATTCAATAGTATTTCCCCTTACAATCAATTAATTTGCTATTGACTAAACTTTATTCTGAACAGTAAAAAGTAAAGCATGTTCTAAATTGATTACTAAAGTTATATATAGGGAGTCCTTGATTTACAACCATTCATTTAGTAACTGAGCAGAATAACAGAGTTGGAAGGGACCTTGGAGGGCTTTTAATGAGTCCAACCCCTTCTCAAGCAGGAAACCCTATACCAGTGATGGCTAACCTTTTTGCCGTCGCGTGCCAAAAGAGGAGGGAGCGTGGGGGGTCGCGGGTGCCCACATCCATAATTCAATGTGCCCCGCCCTCCCGTGCATGCGCATGGGACCCCCCCCACTTCCCCCTGCTTTTGGCACGTGATGGCCCGGTGGGCCCGATAGGCCCGTTTTCCCTCTCCCCAGGCTCCAGAGGCTTTCTAGGAGCCTGGGGAGGGCAAAAACAGCCTTCCCCATCCTCCCGGAGATCTTCCGGAGGCCGGAAACTGCCAGTTTCCCGACTTCCAGTGGGACTGGTAGGCCTGAAAATCAGTTAGCCGGTGCGCGCATGCACGCTGGAGCTGAGCTAGGGCAATACTCGTGTGCCCACCAAAAGGACTCCACGTGCCACCTGTGGCACCCGTGCCATAGGTTCGCCATCACGGCTCTATACCATTTCAGACAAACGGTTGTCCAATCTCTTCTTAAAATTGAAGTTTCAACAGCACTGAAAAAGTGACTAACAATCAGTCCTCCTATTTACGACTGCTACAGCACCCCTGTGATTTTGTGTTCAGAGTTCTGTTACTTGGCAACTGGCCTGTACCGTATTTACAATGGTTGTAGCATTGTGGATCACACCGTCACTATCTGTCACCTTCTCAGGGGACTTCTGACAAGGAAAGGCAACTGGGAAAGCCGGATTCACTTAATTACATTTTTCAATTAACAACTACGCTGATTTGCTTAACATCTGTGGCAAAAAGGTAATAAAATTGGGTGTGACTCGCTTAATGACGGCCGTAGTGACGCAGTGGTTAGAATGCAGTATTGCTGGCTAACTCACTGTCCACTGCCAACACTTTGATCCTGACCGGCTCAAGGTTGACTCAGCCTTCCATCCTTCCAAATTCGGTTCCAAGGACCTAGATTGTTGTGGGCAATATGCTGACTTTGTAAACCGCTTAGAGAGGGCTGTAAAAGCACTGTGAAGCGGTATATAAGTCTAAGTGCTGTTGCTATCTCTTAGCAATGGAAATTCCAGTCCAAACTGAGGTTGTAAGTTCAAAGATTACCTGTAATAACTTCTAAACACCTTTGGGATCATCTTAAAAATATTCCCATCTTTGTGAATTACCGGGAAAGGATATAGCTGATTTCTTAAGCTGATGCGCTATATAGGAAAACGCAATTTTAAAACATACAAAAAGATGGAAGAAGTTGTTTCCTCGGGATTTTGACCGCACTGCCACTCACAAAGCTTACTCAAGACAATTGTGCGAGATTGAGAATTCAGCGTGCACCTTATTGTTCCCCACAACCCTATCTTCTTGGGTAACATATGGCTAAATAAAATTATTGCTGAGCAGTATTAGAAAATAAGGTGATTAATCCAGGAGTGGTATTCACTTACCTTCGCTACCGGTTCGCAAATGTGAGCGCGCGCAGGACCTTCTGCACATGTGCAGAGTGTCAAAAACGGGATGTGATTACGTCCGGGAGGGTGGGGCCTCCCACCGCCATCACTACCAGTTTGCTCAAACCGGATAGAACCGGCTGAATACCAGCACAGGATTAATCCCCTCCCGTGCCTGGATCATAGAAGCCATCCCACAATTTAAACTGAGTCAAGCTAAAGGGTGATACGGATCATCTGATATTCCACTGACACAGGTAGTCCTCGACTTACAACAGTTTGTTTAGTGACCGTTCGAAATTACCACGGCACTGAAAAAAATGACTTGCGACCGTTTTCCCGCACTTACAACCATGTGATCAAATGCTTGTGATCGTGTGATTCCTTTTGGCGACCTTCTGACAAGCGAAGTCAACGGGGAAGCCAGATTCACTTAACAGCCGTGTCACTGACTTAAACAACTGCGGTGATTCACTTAGCGACTGTGGCAAGAAAGGTTGTAAAATGGGGCAAAGCTCACTTAACCAATGTCTCACTGAACAACAGACATTTTGGGCTCAATTGTGGTCGTATGTCGAAGACTACCTGTAGATATAAAACATTTTTCAATGATTAGGCACCTTTTTTAAAAAAAGCTTCTTTCCTATCAGCCTGGTTGGATCACCAGAATATGTCAAACTATAAAATTATTCGGTGATCTATGAGGATATTTAGATAAGCAGCTTAGAGTCTCTATTTTCCCCCTCTGCAGGCTGACTATTATTAGCTGCATATTCCTAATGCTCTTTTATCAGATGCCTCATTGTACCATTTCTCACCTCTGATATTTTATTACTCCTGAATGTATCATAAATATTTAAGCCAATTTTATAAATAATCTGACCCAGATTGCGAGCCCATAAAGCCAATCCCTGTGACAAACACCCGTTTCGTAAATAGTCTATGTTTCCATTGTAAGTCCAGATATCTAATCATGATAGAAAGTCTACGAAGGCTGAGACAATTAATGAGGAAGTTAAAAAAAAGAAAGAAAGAAAGAAAGAAAGAAACAGCTTTTTAAAAACTTTCTTCGGCTTCAGCTGAACCTTATTTATAATTGCTTTCAAAGGAACATGCCTAGTTGACATTTTCAAAGAAAAAAAAAGGAGGGGGGAAAAAAGCATTGGTTTCAAACACCTCCACAAAGTGCTTTTAATATAGATTGTTTCAAGAAGAGCTGGGAACAAATCCAAGGAAAAGAAGATGGATAAGAAGCAAACATATAATCCTAGTAGGAAGACGATGTAGGAGATGACCAGGATGAGCCCGAGGGAGGTGGGGTCAAATGTGTCATCAGTCATGAGTCCCTTCGCGCCCACAAGAGATCTAAATCCAGCCCATATTGAATTCCTTCTACTTTTATCTCCCGCTAATTTCCCTTGGCTGTTAGTAGTTCAGATTCTTGTAGAGAGCTTAAGCTTCCAAAAAGAAATCTTTATAACCGTTCGAACTGTCTGGATCTCCTAATTTTCCTGGCGCTTGACAGACCATAAGACAATATGATGTTTCCTTAAAGAGGGCACAAATCATGACCCCATCCTAAGCTAACACTTCTTAGTCAGTTAGTGGGTGTCCCAAGCCACTGTGGGGGCCGCCCATTTGCCATTTCGATAGACTTTCATAGTTTTTCCAAGCAAGTTCACCTTATTGATGTTCTGTTCAGCTGGAGAGAGGTCTCCTGTTGGACAAATTCTCTGTATATGAGAAGATTTTGAGACCAAAGGGGAAGAACTTGAGAAGATGGAATTGAATCTGTTGATGGACTTGGAGATTTGGCTTCAAAATTTGGCTCTTCCTATCATAGATAGTTAGATAGCCAGATACAGATAGATGATAGATAAGATAGATACTGTAGATAGATAGATAGATAGATAGATAGATAGATAGATAGATGGATGGATGGATGGATGGATGGATGGATGGATGGATGGATGGATGGATGGATGGATGGATAGATAGATAGATAGATAGATAGATAGATAGATAGATAGATGATAGATGGATGATAGATGGATGATAGATGGATAGATGGATAGATGGTTAGATAGTTAGATAGAGATAGATAGATGGATGGATGGATGGATGGATAGATAGATAGATAGATAGATAGATAGATAGATAGATAGAAAGATAGATAGATAGATAGATAGATAGATAGATAGATAGATGGATGATGGATGATGGATAGATAGATAGATAGATAGATAGATAGATAGATGATAGATGATAGATGGATGATAGATGGATGATAGAGGGATAGATGGATAGATAGATAGAGATAGATAGATAGATGGATGGATGGATGGATGGATGGATAGATAGATAGATAGATAGATAGATAGATGATAGATAGATGATAGATGGATAGATGGATAGATGGATAGATGGATAGATGGATAGAGATAGATAGATAGATAGATAGATAGATAGATAGATAGATAGATAGATAGATAGATAGATAGATAGATGTTCTTGACTTAAATGTTACATCCTCAAAACATGTGTTCTGTCAAGAAACTCCAATTTTTTACTCTAGCTACACAGCTGCTATACTTTATAGTTATTCTGTGTGGAGAACAAGATTTTCCACCTTATTTTTCCTGGCTCCTATCATTTTGTCACTGTGATGATGATTATATATTTTAGATCATCGTGAGTAAATTTACTTGTTACAAGCCAGGCAGGTCATGAATGTTCTCAAATAAATGCATCTATCCTGAATACAAAATTTCTGCTCCAACCTCTTGTGATCGACCTGAAGAGCACCGTTTGGTCCCACCTTCATTATTGGGGGGGGGGGGATGCATTAAAAGAAGTCCAACTTCTCTATAGTGTAATAGCACACAATATCATCCACACTTCTTGAAAAATTCACCAGGGGCATCACAAAGGCCACATTCATTCTGCCCAAAGTGACAGGGAAACCTTCACTTAATCTGTTGCAATCTAAAAAAAAAAAAGGTTTTTAAGTGCACATTATTGAACATGGCAAATCCTCTAGAAAAAGGCATCGCAGGTATTTCAAGGAGGAGGAGGAGGGAAGGTAGTACGAGGAGGAGGAGGAGGAGGGGGAGTAGTATGAGGAGGAGGAGGAGGAGGAGGAGGAGGGAGGGTAGTACGAGAAGGAAGAGGGAGAGTAGTAGAGAAGGAGGAGGAGGAGGGAGGGTAGTACGAGAAGGAGGAGGAGGAGGGGGAGGAGGAGGAGAAGGGAGGGTAGTACGAGAAGGAGGAGGGAGAGTAGTAGAGGAGGAGGAGGAGGGAGAGTAGTAGAGAAGGAGGAGGGAGAGTAGTAGAGAAGGAGGAGGAGGAGGGAGAGTAGTATGAGAAGGAGAAGGGAGAGTAGTACGAGATTGAGAAGGAGGAGGAGGGAGAGTAATACGAGAATTAGAAGGAGGAGGGAGAGTAGTAGAGAAGGAGGAGGAGGCAGGAGAGTAGTACGAGAAGGAGGAGGAGGCAGGAGAGTAGTACGAGAAGGAGGAGGAGGAGGGAAAGTAGTAGAGAAGGAGGAGGAGGAGGGAGAGTAGTATGAGAAGGAGGAGGGAGAGTAGTACAAGAAGGAGGAGGAGGAGGAGGGAGAGTAATATGAGAAGGAGAAGGAGGAGGGAGAGTAGTAGAGAAGGAGGAGGGGGAGGCAGGAGAGTAGTACGAGAAGGAGGAGGGAAAGTAGTAGAGAAGGAGGAAGAGAAGGAGGGAGAGTAGTAGAGAAGGAGAAGGAGGAGGAGGAGGGAGAGTAGTACGAGAATGAGGAGGAGGAGGAGGGAGAGTAGTATGAGAAGGAGGAGGAGGAGGAGGAGGAGGAGGAGGAAAAAGAAGAGGAAGAGGAAGAGAAGAAAGATGTTGCAATACGGACTTTTGAATGTGGCTTTTCTCATTTGTTCCTTAAGGCTCTGAAGAGTTGCTACTCTATAGTTGCTCCTAAAATCTCTGTTCCATCTTCCCCTGTGTCTGCACTATAAAACGAGGCATAAATCAACAGCAGCTGAGCATTTTGGAAAAATGTCTCCATTCTACAGGTGCAGCAGGCCTTAAATCAAAATCTCCATTACAACGCCTACTGCAACTGCAACTTTACGTTAAGGTAAACTGAGGTTCAGATCTCCTGAGATAAGAGAATTCCCACCCCCACCCCCATTTGTTTATATAAACCCAGAATGGGCTAGAGCAGTAAGATTTTAAAAAAAACTGTCACCTCTTTCTTAAAGAAAGGAAGGAAGAAGCAAGGAGAAAAGTTTAGAACGGGAAAAAAAAAAAGAAGTGGGGAAAAAAAATCTTTAGCCTCTATGTACAAATCACATTGTTTAAGGAAGAACAACCATCTTTTCACGTTTTGTAGAAACATATACCTAGGTTTAGAACAAGTACACACACACACACACACATACACACCAAATATTTTGGGGGTGGGGAAAAATGGCTGTCCCCTTAATTGTCGACACCCAGTTTCGAGAGTCCTTGCCGAAAATCCTGCAATTCATCTATCTTTCCGTCGAGTACATCTAAAAAAGTTTGTAACTCCATCTTCAAGTTATTCTGCCGGTGTTTGCTCTCTTCTACTTCCGTCCGTAAAGCTCGGACTTTCTCTTCCAGGTCTTTATTCCTTTTCTCAGCCGCCTGCAAAACAGAAAGTTAGTTTGAAGAACGGTGTTCTGACTTAGGCTTCCCCAAAAAGCACCAAGCAGACTCCTTGTCCCGACAAAATTCCCTTTTAATTAAGTTACTGTGAATTCCTTTCATTCATATCCAGCAAAGTCTTTCAAGGGAGAATTTACAATCACAGACCTTATCTGGCTTGGAGAGCTGCCAAGTTTATATCTTCAACACTTGGCAAGGAATCTCTTGAGAGTCATGAACCAATTAAGCGAACTAATTGTCTCCTGCAAACTCCACTCCCCTTTCGCTCCTCTTTATTCCCTATGGGAGGGGCAATTCGCCGTCCACTTGTGGCTTTACTCCTGAGTCGACCCTTGTTTCTTAGCTGTTCCCTTCTCCTGGCCACTCTGCGCATGCGCACCCTGGGAACCCTGTTCGTTATTTAGGTGACCCTGAGGGCATAGATGAACCTCCAAGTAGCCTCAACGACTCTTAGAAAGATGACTTCAAGGAATTTAAATCCTTCCATTCTCCCCCATTCAGTCGGAACTGAAGAAGTGAAACCTCTAACATAAGTATAGAACAAAAACAGGAGGTGATTACCTATAAAGAGCTTCTTATTATGGAAAGGGGGGTAATGTATTTGAAATCTTTAGATATACTGAGAGAAGAAGGTATAATTTATACATGGTTTCAGTATGGTCAACTTCAAGCTAGATGGAAGGAAGATCAAAAAACTGGCTTTGTGCAAAATGAGGAGAATTTGGTAAAACAAATTAGAGATCAAAAACAAATGCATATTAAAAGGTTATATAATGTTTTATTGGAAATAGATTCTGAGACGGAATTGGTTAAAGACTGTATGATTAAATGGGCACAAAAGTTTCAAGAGCCAGTAATGATGGAGACTTGGGAAAAGATTTGGATTAGAAATGTGAAATTTACACAAGCACAAAACTTAAGAGAAAATTTTTATAAAATGTTTTATAGATGGCATTTAGATCCTAAAAAATTATCATGTATGTAAGAAGTGAAACCTCTTCAAAGAAAAAACAAAATCTCATTACCTGTTTGAAAATGGAATTAGCGGGCATTGGGTTTGGACCGCTGACCTACAAATGCCACTGGTGATTAAATACCACAGCCTTATTGCCTTGTGACTTTAGTGGTTGGTATGATTTCCATTCAAGAATGGGAAGAATATTTTCAAATCATACATGGGAAGAATAGTTTAAATGTGTAAACAAGATGAACATATTACAATTAAACCTTCTTATAGAGATGAGGAATCTGTAGAGATGAGGAATCTGTAACCCTCTAAAGATATTGCTGAATGACAGGCAACTACCATCAGCCACAACCAGTAGGGCTAATGGGGGGGGGGATGATGGGAGTTGAGTTCTCAGCCTAGAGGGCTACCTATTCTCAATCTTTGGCTTCTCTGAGAATCTATTTAATTCTCCTAACTTATATCAGAATGAATCACACCCGTTGGCCCTGTCTCCTGCCTGTAAGAAAAAGACATTGCCTGTAGATTTGAAGCAATCTTTTATTTAAACCACAAAATGTTTTACCAAAGACTAATAACTATTCATACCTGCAATTTCTGAGAAACCGTTTCACATTCTGTCATGAGCTGAGGTATAATTTCACCCTGTTTCCGTAGATCTTCCAATTCCTGGAGAAATATGCATGCCATGAAATTATAATCACATACATCCTCACCTTCCCACCTTCTTAAATATATATTTAAGACATTAGAAGAAAGCATTAGCACCTGAGTGCTCGGGGAACTTTCCGCTGTCAAAGGAAATGAATCATTAAAATATTAACTTAAGGGGAAAACATGTCTTCTTGCTGTGCTTTACTGCAAACTTAGCAATAATTTCAACATTTAATGATACCTTCTGCTTTAATAAATAGTCCAAATATACAGATATATTTATACATTAAAATGTTGTGTTACCCTTGGGCGACGTGGGGGAAGATAATGTATTAAAATAGCAACATCCACTGCAAATAAAGGTTTTAGCTAGAAAATAGGGTGATTCTTAGCTTTCAAGGCAATATCTTGGGGAAAAAAAACCTAGAATGGTTGGGGAAGGGATTTCATTAAAAAGTTGTTCCATTGCCAATGTTTTGGATGGACTGGCTCCAGAGAAGCTCTTTCCCAAAAAATAGCAAAATCAGCACCAGCCAAGTGGATAGCGCCAACTAGCTGATAAGGCAGGGATCAGCAACCTGTGGCTCTGGAGCCGCATGTGGCTCTTTTATCCCTCTGCTGCGGCTCCCTGTCACTCAAAATATACATCACAACCGCCAATGTGCGACACCCGCCGGCATGCAATTTATTGAGCTTTTCGACCCCCGGTAGGCGAACCATGGATAAATCCAAGAAAAGAAAAGTTTCAGAAGAAAACAGAACGCTTAATTTCATGCGTCATTGAAACTGATCCAAATGGCTCTTTGAGAGTTTATGGTTGTTGACCCCTGGGATAGGGGAATAAAGTGCATTATAACTGCAAGATAGAAGATAGCATTTTAAATGGCTGGAGAATACTCTTTTTATTTATTTATATCCTGCCTTTATTATTTTTATAAGCAACTCAAGGCAGCTAATATCTCCAACATACATTCCTCCTCCTATTTTCTCCATGCAACAATCCTGTGAGGTGGGTTGGGTTGAGAGAGAGAGGGACTGGTCAGTTGATGAGTAAAGTGAGACTAGAATTTTGCAGTATCCTTCCCCTGGAGTGGGGTGGGAATGGAGATTTTGCAATATCCTTCCCCTGCCACGCCCACCAAGCCACACCCACAGAAGTAAGAAAATAGATATTGTACCTTTACAAGGAGGATACATGAGATGTGGGTGTGGCTTACTGATGATGGCTAACGAGCCAGAAATAGATCTATATAAGTCTCTCACCTGGCAGCAAGAACTTGCTGGCTGCCAGAAAGAAAAAAGCCCAGAATCGAGTGGATTGGGATTCCACTGAGCTAGGGCAGCAGAAAAACCTTGGTTACGTAGGAAAAACCTGGCTAGAGGAAAAACATATATATATATGTATGTATTTCTCTTTAGCCAGGTTCTTCCTACGTAAATCAAGATTTTTATACAGCCCTAGTTCAGTGAAATCCCAATCCACTAGTTTCTAGGCTTTTTTTCCCCAGCAGCCAGCAAGCTCCCTGCTGCCCATTGGGAGACTAAGGAGAGCAGGGTGCTTGCTGGCTACTGGGGGGAAAAAAGCCTAGAAACTAGTGGATTGGGATTTCACTGAACTAGGGCTGTATAAAAATCTTGGTTTACGTAGGAAGAACCTGGCTAAAGAGAAATACACATAAAGGCCTACGAAAAGAAAAGAAAACGTGTGTGTGTGTATATATATATATATATTTTCTGAGGTTTTCGCGGGTGTTTGTATGTAGGTCTTTGGTTATTCGGGTTTTCTCCCACGTAAAATTGGAGGTGTCTTGGCAACGTTTCGATGAAGTCTCATTCGTCATGATGACGAATGAGACTTCGTCGAAACGTTGCCAAGACACCTCCAATTTTACGCGGGAGAAAACCCGAATAACCAAAGACCTACATATATATATATATGTATGTATGTATGTATGTATGTAGGTAGGTAGGTAGGTAGGTAGGTAGGTAGGTATATATGTTTACTGGGTAAATATTTACTTTCTTTTGCGAGCAGGCAACAGAATAATGTGGGCCAATAAAAAATGATAATAAAGATTATTTTACCTTACCTTACCTTACCTTACCTTACCTTACCTTACCTTACCTTACCTTACCTTACCTTACCATCTTATCTTATCTTATCTTATCTTATCTTATCTTATCTTATCTTATCTTATCTTATCTTATCTTATCTTAACTATCTTCTCATCTCATCTCATCTTATCTTCTAAAGTGCAGGTTTCCAATGTGCTCCTTTCTGAGGGGAATTTCTTTCTGTCACACTTTCTGAGGGGAATTCACACGCTGGGTTTGTCTTGCAAAGGCAAAATTAGCTTTCTGTCTGGCACTCGCTGGGGCTTGCTAATGGCAGGGCGCTGCCTGAGAAGCAAACGCAGGGCAAACCTTCGCCAACAAATGAAAAGGCAGCTTGTCACATTCACGAGTCTGGAAAGTTACAAAATATTAGGATGAGTGCTTTTAGCCATGGAGAAGGCTGGGTGAAAAAGGCTTGGCTGTTTTTTTTTTTTCCTTTGAAGCTTATTGGCAGAAGGTGTTTGAAACTGGGCATCAACCTCTATTCGTCTGAACTGATTCTGTATACAGGTAGTCCTCGCCTTACGACCGCAACTAAGCCCAACATTTCTGTTGCTAAGTGAAACATTTGTCAAGTGATTTTTTGTGCCCCTTTCTTGCCACGGTTGTTAAATGAATCATTGCCGTTGTTAAGTCAGTAACCTGGTTGTTAAGTGAATCAGGCTTCCCCATGGACTTTAATTGTCAGAAAGTCGCAAAAAGAGATCACGTGACCCCCGGGGACGCTGCAACAGTCATAAATACGAGTCAGTGGCCAAGCGTCTGAATTTTAATCACGGGGATGCTGCAAAGGTCATATAAGTATAAAAAATGGTCCTAAGTCACTTTTTTCAGTGCCGTTGTAAGTTGGAACGGCGCTAAACGAAAACTGTTGTAAGTCGAGGACTACCTGTATCGGGAGTTCTTTGAAAGAGGCCAGCGTTGTGAAAAACAACAGTGCACCAAAGCCTAGCACGCTCCTGGTTACACACGCTTGTTTTCAGCAGCTCGATTTAACCCAAAACACAAAGGGCAAAATGTAGGAGAGATTCTTTGGCGAAAAGCTCGGTCCTTTCTAACGACGGCATTAAAAGAGAAAAAATCCTGGTTTTGAGTCTGGAAGAGATGCAGAACTGTTGCCCAAAGACCACGTTCCATTATGCTGAGATAATGGCTTTTATATGTAGTTATTGTATAATTAATGCCTTTTATTATGACATAACGCATCAGGAACTATTACATTTGTAATGTTTTCCGGTAAATTTGCAATCCCTGCAGCATGTCTGTTGGGAAAATTGGAAAGGATAAGGAAGAGGAAAATAAGGAACTGTAGTTCAAGAGTGTCCTCAAATAACTCCTGTCTGTCACTCCAGCATGGCTAATAATGAGGCATGCTGGGAAGAGTAGTTCGGAAATATCCGGAGGGCATTATATCTCCAGCTCCCCGTCTTCAAGCTTTCACATGTTCTCTTCCTCATGTCTGCTGTGTCTTAACTACAGTTTCCTGCAATTTACCATTATTAAGAAAGCTTTAAAAAAGGGCCCACTTAGCCGATCCTGTATGGGAACACCTGGAGTTAACCTGATTAATCTCCTGCTGCAGTCAAAACTGGCTCAGAAAATTAATCTGCTGACTTCAAACGCCAGAAATCTTCTTTCTCGTCTTCTAAAACTTACTATTATGGTAGAATAGCATTCAGCTTCTTCTCATTACTTTAAAAAAAAGAAGTCTACAGCCATAATGTTTAAAAGATATAATACAGTAGAGGTATTATTGAATTATGGCCGTGACTCATGATGGCTGTAACCAAGCCAATTTTATGACCTCTTTTGCTGTGGCCATTAAGCAGACCAATGGTTCGTTCTGAGCCGATTTTGCGGAAGTAAAGAGATGGGTTTTGGTGAAACCGTCATAAGACGTGGACACGTGACTGCAGGACATAAATGTGGCCTGAAGTGTGGTCATGTGGGGAGGGGAGGTGTCAGGCACAAGAAGCCAGGATAGAGTTGAAAAGCAATGTGGGCTTATTCCATGCTATCTAGAAACAAGAATCTGAGTTGCTAATGGTCAAGGCAAATTGGTGCCAGATAAGAGTCAACGGACTTCAAGGGAAGCTGGACGTAAGTCTCTTTTGGGGGCAAAAGGGGCTCCAGACTGATGGTGTGTTTGACCCCACCCTCAGGCACAGCCTGGTCATCTCCTACAGGAGGGTGACCAGCAGAACTTCAAATCCAGGTTGTAACTATGAGTCGTGGTGGTGCAGTGGCTGGAATGCAGTACCGCAGGCTACTTCTGCTGACTGCCAAATGCCAGCAGTTCGATTTTGACTGGCTCAAGGTTGACTCAGCCTTCCATCCTTCCGAGGTCGGTAAAATGAAGACCCAGATTACTGGGGGTAATATGCTGGCTCTGTAAACAGCTTAGAGAGGGGGCTGTAAAGTACTGTGAAGTGGTATATAAGTCTAAGTGCTATTGCTACCCCTAGGAAGATTCATCATAATTTCAAACAGTCATTAAGCGACCATCATACTGTAACTCAAGGACTACCTGTATAACCAAAGCCTTTCTTTCTTTCTTTCTTTCTTTCTTTCTTTCTTTCTTTCTTTCTTTCTTTCTTTCTTTCTTTCTTTCTTTCTTTCTTTCTTTCTTTCTTTCTTTCTTTCTTTTTTCTTTCTTTCTTTCTTTCTTTGTTTCTTCTTTCTTTCTTTCTTTCCTTTTCTTTCTTTCTTTTTCTTTCTGTCTCTCCCTCCCTCCTTCCCTCCTCTCCCCCACCCTCTGTCTCTCGCTGAAAGCCTATGAGTCAGTCATTCACTCTCTTAACCAAAGCTACCTTACAGAGTGGTTGATTTGGGGATAAAACTGGGAGAGCAAATATATCTATTATGAGCTTCTGAAGACAAAGCCAAGCAGATATGAGGGAATAAATGCCTGAATGAGAATGACCCAGAGATGGGTTTCAACAGGTTCTGACCAGTTTTGGAGAACCGGTAGCGGAAATTTTGAGTAGTTCGGTCTGACTGGCCCCGCCCCCATCTATTCTCTGCCCCTGAGTCCCAGCTGATCAGGAGGAAATGGGGATTTTGCAGTAACCTTCCCCTGGAGTGGGGAGGGAATGGAGATTTTACAGTATCCTACCCCTGCCACGCCCACCAAGCCACACCCCTCAAGCCAAGCCACACCCACCAAGCCACACCCAAAGAATCGGTAGTAAAAAAAATTGAAACCATCCACTGGAATGACCCAATACAGTAATTCTTCCCCAACAAATCTTACCTTTGCATCTCTACTTTTCCAAAGATTCATTTTGACCAAGCGTACAACTCTAATAGCTGTTTCCTTCCATTCATAGCTTTACTTACCAACTCCTTATCCTGAAGTTCCGTTTCCAGATCCTGAAGACGCCTGCTAAGCTGTGCGTTCCGGTCACGTTCCTTATCGATTTCGTTGCACTGTTCTTCCAATTCCGCGATCTTAAAGAAAGAAAACGCATAGCCTCTTTAACTTTGGCCTTGAAGTAGGACTCTCGGATGGATTTTTGAGAACATGGCGTGCGACATTAACTATAAAAACTATCATCCCTTCTTATAATGAGCCCTGGTGGCGCAGGGGTTAGAATGCAGTATTGCAGACAAACTCTGCCCGCAGTCTGGAGTTGAATCCTGACCCGCTCAAGGTTGACTCAGCCTTCCAGTCTTCCGAGATCGATAAAATGAGGAGCCAGATTGTTGGGGTCAAGGCCAGTGGTGGGTGGCTACCGGTTCTCCCGGTTCTTGCGAACCGGTAGTGGAAATTTTGAGTAGTTCGGAGAACCGGTAAATACCACCTCTGCCTGGCCCCGCCCCCAATCTATTCGCTGCCTCCCGAGTCCCAGCTGATCAGCTAGAAGGAAAAAATCAGGGCTCACTTGACAAAGAAGAGGAAAAAAAAAAACAAGACACCGTAGCTTTAAATTGAGAAGCCAAGAAGACTCCCAACTGATCGGTTAGAACCGATCCGCTCCTTGTAAACCGCTCGGTGGTGGTAGATTGGCAATTGAGGCCAAGTTGCCTGAAAGTGGTTTCCGATGCTCTCGGTGGTGGCAGAGCGGCAAAATACTGTTTAAACTCATGCCGCGGCGTTTCAAAGGGCCGCCCTACAGCTGATCAGCGGTAAAAGGCAGTGTGGTGGTAGACCAGTGCGCTCCAAAAACAAATGGGTAGACCGGTACGGCTCTGCAAGCAGTTAAAAGCCTGGTGGACCAGTACCTCTGCTAAATCCTAAAGAATTGCTTGTCACATGACCATCAAACCACGCCCACAAAATAAGCCACGCCCACTGAACCGGTAGTAAAAAAATTTAGAACCCACCACTGGTCAAGACAGGGGTGAAATGCTCCCGGTTCGGACCGGATTGGGCAATCCGGTAGCAATTGTGGCAGGTAGTTTGAAGAACCTGTAGCGATGGCAGCATGAGGCTCCGCCTACTCACCCGGATGTCGTTACTTCCTGCTTTTAAAAGGTAAAAAAAAAAAGACTCTGACGATCGCGCACCACAGCTGTGATCGTCAGAGCCTTTTTTTTTTTTTTACTTTTAAAGGCATTTTTTTTACAACCTATTCGCCATGCCCACCCAGTCACATTACCTGCCCCCCCTCCCAAGCCACGGCCACAGAACCGGTAGTAACAAATTTTACATTTCGCCACTGGGTCAAAATGCTGACGTTTGCTCAGAGAGTGCTGAGCAGAAAGTAAAGTCTAAATGCTATTGCTATTACTAATGAAAAAAATTATCATTACCCCTCCAATTTTGATGGACACCTTAAGAAAAGCAACCTCCATCTTTAAAGAGTTTTAAGCTCTTTAATGAGATTTAATGAGGATCTTAGCAATAAATAGCAAAAACAGATGCTTTCAGTGGTGAAATGTAAATTTTGTTACTACCGGTTCTGTGGGCGTGGCTTGGTGGTGGTGGGGTAATATGGCTGAGTGGGCGTGGCCATTTTTTTTTAACTTTTAAAACCATTTTTTTACAACCTCTTCGGGTGAAAAAAAATGCTTTTAAAGCCTCTGACGATCCCAGCTGATTTGTCTGATCGGCAGAGGCTTTTTCTTTTTTTTTAAAGCCTCTGACGATCCCAGCTGATTTGTCTGATCGGCAGAGGCTTTTTCTTTTTTTCCTTTTAAAAACATTTTTTCTATAACCTCTTTGGGCGAAGAGGGTGTAGAAAAAATGCTTTTTAAAATAAAAATAAAGCCTCTGATGATTGCGCGGCTCAGCTGGGCAATGGGGGGGGAGGGATTTTTGCTACCGGTTCTCCGAACCACCCGCCTCCATCGCTACCGGATCGGGCGATCCGGTGCGAACCGGGAGCATTTCACCCCTGGATGCTTTCCTTTGTGGCATCCCGTACCTTACTCTGCAGCTGGTCGTTTTCGTCTTTGCTAATGGAAAACTGCTTTTTCCAGTGTTCTATGCTGGCCGCCGATTCCTGGAGAGCTGTCGTGAGCCTGGCGTTGCTCTCCCTTAATGTCTGCAGTTCCATTTCCCATTTCTTCACATTGGAGGTACTGAAGACGAGAAAACACACATAGGCACCCTTGAAATTCGTTGGCAAAGCTTAATTGTGATTTTGTTTTTTTTCAAAAGTAACAAAAGAGCAATGCCCCTCCCTATTCCACCTGTGCAATTAGCAGTTGTTGTTTTTTTTCAGGGTAAACAAAATAAATTAGTGTTATACATCGGCCGTTAGGTTCCTCGTTTCCTTGCATTCCTACACTCTTTTCCTAAAAGAGGGCACTCTCATGATTAACAGAGAGTTGGAAGGGACCTTATAGGTCATCTAGTCCAACCCCCCGCTCAAGCAGGAGACCCTATACCAGTGATGGCGAAACCTATCGCACGCTATAGGAATATATATATAGGGCAAACTATTAGCCCTAATGCGTCTTTTGGAGCAAAAATTAATATAAGACCCGGTCTTATTTTCAGGGAAATACGGTATCAAGTAGTTTACTCATCAATGGAAGGAGATAATTACTTGATTCATTCTTTTAGTTAGTTCCATAGTCCATCTTTCTTCCAGGAACTCAGATACTTCTTTGGTGAAGTTTGTCTCCTAAAAGTCAACCCTGTGGATTAACGTTGGACTGAGACATTGTCCCTGGATATTCTGTCTTTAGCCATGTTATTTTCCCCCCTGTATGTTTTACATAATTGGCTGGGCTCAGACATCACACAAAGCTGAAAACATCTCCAAACTCAAACCAGACCAACAACAATAACAACAAAAATCTCATGGCTTAGCTTCACCCATCATCGTTTAAAGCAGTGGTGGGATTCAAATTTTTCTACTACCGGTTTTGTGGGTGTGGCTTGGTGGGCGTGGCATGGCATGGCTTGGTGGGCGTGGCTTGGTGGGCGTGGCAGGGGAAGAATACTGCAAAATCCCCATTCCCTCCCCACTCCTGGGGGAAGGATATTGCAAAATCCCCATTCCCTCCCCATTCCTGGGGCCAGCCAGAGATGGTATTTGCCGGTTCTCCGAACTACTCAAAATTTCCGCTACCAGTTCTCCAGAACCTGTAAAAACTGCTGGATTTCACCCCTGACCTCACCTCATTCCTAAGAGGTCTGAAAGGGATACGTGCATAAGCGCACCAGCGTGCCTTCCATCTCTGTCCTACTGTCCTCATTTATTCGTATCCATTTAATGTATTCATAATTGTGTTTATGCTTATATCTGTTATCTTATACACGCTTGACAAAGATAAATAAATAAATAAATAAATAAAAATCCTGTCACGAGTGTCACCCATGGTTCATGAATGACTCTCCAAAACTGCTTTACCTCTGGGCAAGGGCAATCCTGAGTTTGTCGTTTTCCATTTTTAGCTGCGCATCGCTGGGCCCCCCGTGGGAGGTTTTTTCCTCATCCGTTCCGTTCACACTAGATGTTCGAGTAGAACATGGAGTTTCACGGCCCGATTCCTGCATGAAAGGATTTCAAGAGGGCAAGAAAAAAAAAAAAAACACATCGTAACCAAAGCATTCGTTTTCTCGACATGTTAGATCATGTTGCAAAACACAGAATAACACTCCTATCATTTTGGGAGTGAGCCAATCAATGCTCGCCCTCAAGATGGACACCCTCCTGCTATTCCAGAAAAATCTGCAGTATTCAATTTGAATACTTCACGTACGTTAAGAATGCTTTTATTTAAAATAAATTTTTAAAATCTCCATTATTAAATTTATATGCTGCCCGTTTCACTGTCCAGCGACTCTGGCTGGTTTACAGCACTGTAAAAGCACATATAGATCAATGAAAAAAATTGCAAACATTCAACAGTAAGAATTACTGGATAGAGCCTGGATAGCTCTGCAGACAAGGCACTGTAATTTAACACCAGCTGTCTGCAATTAAAGTAAGTTCAAATCTTGCCAGGCTCAAGGTTGACTCAGCCTTCCATCCTTTCTAAGGTAGGTAAATTGAGGACCCAGTTTGTGGGGGCAATAAGCTGACTTTGTATAAAATATACAAAAGTATGAAGGCTATTGCTTAACGCACTGTAAGCTGCCCTGAGTCTCCGGAGAAGGGTGGCATATAAATCAAATTAAAAAAAAAAGCATTAATAATGAACGCAAAATCTTATTAAAAAAAAGGACCAAAGCATCAATGAGGTGAAGGTGGAATCTTCTCCTGATCTGCTAACCCCCTCCAGAGTAGATGACCTCATGGGGACCCAGGTCAAGCTGGCAGAGCCAAGATTTCAGCCACTTTCAGAAGACCGAGAGGGTGGGGGCAGATGTCACCTTCAAAGAATTTTTTTTGCATTCACAGGTTTCTTAATAGAATTTTTTCCCCCCAAGCATTCAAAATCAATACAATATGTTCAAAAAATAGTCTTGTCAATGCAAACTGATCCTTTAGCAAAATCATAGGTTGTATTCATGCCAACACAGTACTCAAGAGAAAGAGTGACAGTTTTTTTTTAAAAAAAATCCTAGTATATAAAGCAGAGACATCACCCTGCCAACAGAAGTACGTATAGTCAAGGCTACTATGGTTTTCCCAGTTGCAATGGATGGCTGTGAAAGTTGGACCATAAGGAAGGCTGAGCGCCAAAGAATGGAGGCCTTTGAACTCTGGTGCTGGAGAAGACTCCTGCGAGTCCCTTGGACTGCAAGGCGATCAAACCGGTCAGTCCTAGAGGAGATCAACCCTGACCGCTCTTTATGAGGCCAGATCCTGAAGATGGAACTCAAATACTTTGGCCACCTAATGAGAAGGAAGGGCTCACTGGAGAAGAGCCTAATGCTGGGAACGATGGAGGGCAAAAGAAGAAGGGGACGGCAGAGAACGAGGTGGCTGAATGGAGTCACTGAAGCAATCGGTGTGAGCTTTAATGGACTCCAGAGGATGGTAGAGGACAGGAAGGCCTGGAGGAACATTGTCCATGGGGTTGTGATGGGTCGGACACAACTTCATAACTAACAACAACAACAGTATATAAAGGGATGCAAATGACAAGGGCGGGGCACATTGAGAATCTTTTTCTCAGGAGGTGTTAACTTTTTTTTTAATATGGGGAAAGTTAAATCTGAGCTGGGAGGATTAAAACAGTTCAATATGATCCCTTCTTCGTAATCAAATGGATCTTCTTCCTGTGATTTTTAACACACCAATAAAGCAGAATATTTGTAGCTCGGGTTTGAAATGCTTTTTTTTTCTTAAATTAATACAATTGAACGAGTCCAGAGCTATTTCACGAGAAGAGTCCTCCACTCCTCTGCTCACAATAGAATCCCTTATGCCACCAGGCTCAAAATTTTGGGCTTGGACAACCTAGAACTACACCGACTACAGTCTGACCTAAGCGTAGCACACAAAATTGTCTGCTACAACGTCCTACCTGTCAATGACTACTTCAGCTTCAACCACAACAATACACGGGCACACAATAGATACAAACTCAAGGTAAACTGCTCCAAACTTGATTGCAGAAAATACAACTTCAGCAACCGAGTGGCCAATGCCTAGAATGCTCTACCTGACTCTGTTGTTACATCCTCAAACCCCTCAAACTTTAACCTTAAACTGTCTACTGTTGACCTCACCCCATTCCTAAGAGGTCTGTAAGGGGCGTGCATAAGCACATCATCGTGCCTTCCGCCCCTGTCCTAATATTCCTTTTTACTTACTCTTTTCATGTATTCAAATTATGTTTTTACTTTTACCTGTTATCTCGTACATGTTTGACAAACTAAATAAATAAATAAATAATAAAAAAGCTTAAAGCTTTCAGTCAAAAACTTGCCTTTTTCCCTTTTGCAAGCTTGACATGATCAATCAGTCCTTCCCCCATCCTTTAATAGAGAACAGATTTTAACAGATTTAACAGATTAACAGAGTTGGAAGGGAATTTATAGATCATGTAGTCCAACCCCCCACTCAAGCAGGAGACCCTCCACCATTTCTGACAAATGGCAGTCCAATCTTTTCTTGAAAGCCTCAAGTGATGAAGCTCCCACAACTTCCAAAGGCAACTTCTGTTCCACTGGTTGATTGTTCTCACTGTCAGAAAGTTTCCCCTCATTTCTAGGTTGAATCTCTCCTTGGTCAGTTTCCATCCATTATTCCTTGTGTGGCCTTCAGGTGCTTTGGAAAACAGCTTGACCCCCTTCCTCCTCTCTGTGGCAGCCCCTCAAATATCGGAACACTGCTATTATGTCTCCCCTGGTCCTTCTCTTCACTAGACTAGGCATGCCCAGTTCCTGCAACTGTTCTTCATATGTTTTAATCTCCAGCCCCCTAATCATCCTGGTTGCTCTTCTCCGCACTTTTTCTAGAGTCTCAACATTTTTTTTATAGTGTGGTGACCAAAATTGAATGCAGTACTCTAGGTGTGATCCTACTAGGGCTTTATAGAGTGGTATTAGTATCTCACTTGATCATGACTTACTTGCGAATGGTTACTGGAAGTTTCCATTTTTTCTTGCGACCGGTCTCTGGCGAGTCGAGCGGCTTCTTTCACCTCCTGGAACTTCTCAGCAAACTAAACGGGAACACAAAGATCAAAACGTTGCCTTAACCTTTGGATTCTAGAGCTATGAAAGTGGGGAAATGCATTTTACGTTGGGTTATGTCCTGGTCTCATAGGCGGCTGATCACAAACTGTAGTAAACTTAGGCATACACAGCAATGGTGGGTTTCAAAATTTTTTACTACCAGTTCTGTGGGTGTGGCTTGGTGGGTGTAGCACTGCTTGGTGGGTGTGGCTTGGTGGGCGTGGCAGGGGAAGGATACTGTAAAATCTCCATTCCCACCCCACTCCAGGGGAAGGTTAGTGCAAAATCCCCATTTCCTCCCGATCAGCTGGGACTTGGGAGGCAGAGAATAGATGGGGGCGGGGCCAGTCAGAATTTTTACTACTAATTCTCCAAACTACTCAAAATTTCTGCTACCGGTTCTCCAGAACTGGTCAGAACCTGCTGAAACCCACCTCTGATACACAGACATAAGACTTCAGTAGACATATTAGCTTGCTCCAATTCAGAATTCAATCTCCATGAATATTAAAGAGTAGGAAAAAAAGAAAAATACTCAGCCATTGGAAAAAGGTAGATAAATGCACTTTCTGTTCCTCTATAAGAAAGTGTCCTAAAGGACCTTAGAATCTAATTATTTTAATATAGCATTTGCTGGCTCTTAAGAATTCACCCAATAAACTAATCCGTCATTTAGTTTTTGCTAAGCTTGCGGCTTGCAAACCATGGTTTATGGTTTATTATATGCAGAAACACCAGTAGTTATTCAGCAAATGCTGATTTCTCCCACCCCTACCCTGAAAATCTATAAACCATGCCATTCATTACCACCTACTGTTATTTTCTTTTCTCCGTTTCAAAGCCAAAGAACCAGCGCTGTCCGAAGACGTCTCCGTGGTCATGTGGCCGGCATGACTAAATGCCAAAGGCGCACGGAACACTGTTATCTTCCCATCAAAGGTGGTCCCTATTTTTCTACTTGCATTTTTTACCTGCTTTCGAACTGCTAGGTTGGCAGAAGCTGGGACAAGGAACGGGAGCTCACCCGGTTATGTGGCACTAGGGATTCGAGCCGCTGAACTGCCGACCTTTCGGTCGACAAGCTTAGCGTCTTAGCCACTGAGCCACTATGTCCCACTAAGAATATTAAGAGAGGCAAAAACAGGTGTGAAGTACATTGCTGAATTGAAATGGAAGATTCTTAAAAGAGGAGAAGAAGGAAAGAAAGGGGGAGGAGAGGAGGAGAAGGAGGAGGGGAAGAAGAAGGAGTCCTTGTTGCTCTCTGAACTTTCTTGTTTTCTTGCAGATGTTTCATTACCCAAGTAGATAGCATCATCAGTGAAGGAGAAGGAAAAAGAGAAGGAAAAGAAAGAAGAGTGAGGGAGACATGAGCAAGAAAATGAAGGGAGGGAGGAGGAAAGAGAGGAAGGGAAAGGAAAAGAAGAAAGAAGAGGAAGAGAAGAAGAGGGAAGAGATGAGACTGAAAATGAATTGCAAGGAGGAAAAAGAAAGGAGGAGAAGAAGGAAGAGGAGAAAGAAGACGGAGAAGGTAGAAAGAGAAAAGAGATGAAGGTAAAAATAAAGGGGAGAGGAAGAAAGAGAGGAAGGAGAAGGTGGGTGAAGAAGGAAAGGGACAGGAAGAGGGAAGAGATGAAGATGAAAATAAAGAGGAAGAAGAGGAAACAGAGGAAGGAAAGGAGGAAGAATGAGAAGGAAAAAGAAGAGGAAGAGATGAAGATGAAAATGAAAAGGAGGAGGAGGAAGGAAGGAGAAATGCATAGAACAAATACAAAGGAAGCAATATTTAATCCACTGTCCAACATTTTATGATCACTCAACACACTAACCTACAATTAATGTCGGAGGGAGGGAAGGACGGGCAATAAAAGAGCAGATCAAATGCAGAAAGGAAATCAAAACGATGTTTTTGTTTCAGCTGAAGTGCAAATATGCATTATCATTATTTCTTTTCCCCTCCCTTTGATTGTGGCCCCCTTCCACCCCCCCAATTTTCCACCAAAGCATCTTTTTATTGGCTTTAACAGGGCAGGGTGAAAATGGGAATATAAATATTCATTTGAAACCAAGAGTTATAAATCCTGACTGTGAATATAATTTGTCAGTTAGCCTTATAGTAACCCTGTGGCTGAGATCACATTTATAAAACGTAGATTTGTGTAATCCATCACTAAAAGTTATTGCTAGACTTGAGGAGAGGAAAAAGGAAACAAATATCCTATTTTTCTACCACCATTATCTCTGCAAAAACCGGCTGAAATGGATGCTGCGTCATAGCGGCCCTCTTTGCTCCTTTCAATATAATTAAAATTAAATGAAACTAGTTCATTAAGGACATTATTACCCTTTCCTATGTTTGATCATTTTCCTTCTGGGTCATCTTAAACATTCATTGAATGGTGACTTTTGACAACTGAGGGAAGACAGGTTTTGTGAGCCATAAACAGCCACGGATCTGTGGATTACTTTTGAGGTAATGGAAAAGGACCACGATCCATTTAGATGAATTGGGAAGCTTTTAGGCTTTTCAGAGAGAGAGAAAAACAAAACCTTAAGAGGTTATTTATCTTTCCAGTCAATCTCAGGTGGAAGAGAATGATAGGAAGAAAAAATGCAGTGGTTCTGGTTAAGGGTCCAAGAAGAATTAGTTGTAGTCCCATGCCTCAAGTCCAATTAGAAAAGCCATTTACAATAATGAAAAAAAAAAATAGAATGTTGTACAGCAGTTCAAACTGGCTTCCTAAATATGCACAAGCACCCATCCCTGAAACGCAGTCCTGCATTTCAATGACCCCAAGACATTCTCTGACAGACATCCAGACATATTTGGGTAGACCAGGTTGCTTCGATAGACAACCCATTGAATCTCCCCTGGTACAAGCTGACAAAGCGAGGAGAACCTGTGGCTTAGAGGTTAACACATCTGCCTAATATGCAAGCAAGCCCAGGTTCAAATCCCAAAAGGGTATGGCTAGCTGATGAGAGCTAAATAGCTTGAAATAGATCTATACTAGTCTCCCTTTCTTTCTTTGTCAGTATATATAAATTTAACAGAAAATATTTGGCATTCAAAATTGCTTCTGGGCTTTGGGGCTTCCAGATGTTTGCAATGGCCCAGAGCAGGGTCTTCTAAAAACTATTACTCAGTGGTGGGATTCAAATAATTTAATAACTGGTTCTCTGCCCTAATGACCGGCTGGGTGGGCATGGCCATGGTGGGCGTGGCCAAGGGTTGTGACAGGCAGCACTCGGCCTCCTGCACCCTGGGAGCAAAAACAGGCTGCCGGGGGGATGCGCCGACCCCCGTGCCCCATTTTGGGCCTAGTAGGCCTACCTGTAGCCTCCTAGGAGCAAAAATGGGCCACGGGGGGCTGCAGCATCCTCCCATGCCCTGTTTTGGGCCTAGTAGGCCTCCCTGCATTTACCTGGGAGCCAAAATGGTGTGTGTTGGGACTCCTGGAAGGGGCGGTGCGGGACCAGACAGCAATTTAACTACCGCTTCGCCCGAACTGGCCCGAACCGGCTGAATCCCACCACTGCTATTACCCAATTGCCTTGCTTCTCTTTTTGGAACGGGGAAACAATTAAATATGTCATGGATTTAATGTTTAATGAAATCAAAACAAGAAGTATTACATGTGAATGAAGTCAACTACAGTTTACGGGCACAGTCACCAGCCTCTCCCATCACAGCTGAAGGTGGAGAAATGTTGCCTGGGGAACATTATACGTTCAGCCACAAAATGAGTCCCCTGTTCCTAATTAGGAAAAAAAAAAAACAAGGAAGAAAGAAGTCTGGGGCACACAAGGGCAGAGTCACACACGGAAAGGTTGCAAACTCCATAAAGGTTTGGCTTGTGCAACAATCAGACCTTCCTTCCCGCTTAAGGAGGGGAGGTTACAGCTGAATTGGCTGGCAATGTGGCCTCTGTTCTAATATCTCGTAGCCTTTCAAACTTTCAGGGTTGAGAAGGGCATGATTAACGGGGAATTCTTAGAACGCTCAAGGGCATTTCATCCAGAGAGCCAATAGCAATCTCAGGCTGTTAATGGCTGAATGCTTTGCATTTTTTACAGGACCTGTTTGCTCTGTGTCAAGATAAGGGCCTCTTTTAGAGCAGGGACAAGCACTATGATTATTTGCCCTGACTTTTGTCTCAAGGCAGAAAGGAAAGCAGCAAACTGCTGCTTACCAAACAATTACTTGGCTCACGTTACAGCAATCTTTCTTTTACATCTTTTGTCAACGCTGAAAAAAAGACTACAGTCACACAATCACCAATACACTTTACTTTCTACGGCATGTCCTTGTCCCCTCCTGCTTAAACAGCAAAGAGGAGGTTAGACACGTCTCTTCGCTTGCCAATTTACCTGACACTTGTTGCCTTATCCCAATCCCACAGATAATGGTTAATGTCAATTCTCATTGGTTTCAGCGCATCATCTTTAAACCAGAGGTGCTATTCAGCAGGTTCTGACCAGTTCTGGAGAACCGGTAGCGGAAATTTTGAGTAGTTCGGAGGATCGGTAAATACCACCTTTGACTGGCCCCACCTACATCTATTCCCTGTCTCAGTCCCAGCTGATTGGGAGGAAATGGGGATTTTGCAGTAACCTTCCCCTGGAGTGGGGAGGGAATGGAGATTTTACAGTATCCTTCCCCCAGGAGTGGGGAGGGAATGGAGATTTTACAGTATCCTTCCCCTGCCACGCCCACCAAACCATGCCACGCCCACCAAGCCACACCCACAGAACCGGTAGTAGAAAAGTTTGAATCCCACCACTGCTTTAAACGATGATGGGTGAAGCTAAGCCATGAGATTTTTGCTGTTATTGTTGTTGGTCCGGTTGGAGTTTGGAGATGTTCAGCTTTGTGTGATGTCTGAGCCCAGCCAATTATGTAAAACATACAGGGGGGAAAATAACATGGCTAAAGACAGAATATCCAGGGACAATGTCTCAGTCCTGTGTTAATCCACAGGGTTGGGTTTCAGGAGACAAACCTCACCAAAGAAGTATCTGAGTTCCTGGAAGAAAGATGGACTATGGAACTAACTAAAAGAATGACTCAAGTAATTATCTCCTTCCATTGATGAGTAAGACTACTTGATACTGTGTTTCCCTGAAAATAAGACCGGGTCTTATATTAATTTTTACTCCAAAAGACGCATTAGGGCTTATTTTCTGGTTAGGTCTTATTTTGGGGGAAATATGGTACTAAATGTATCCATCTGGCTGACAATCTTAACTGGGGCTTATTTTGGGAAGTAGGGCTTATATTACGAGCATGCTAGGGCTTATTTTCCAGTTGGGTCTTATTTTCGGGGAAACAGGGTAGTTTTTATTGATAGTCACTGAAGGGGGAAAGAATTAAAAAAATCAACTCTACCCCAATGAATCTGTCTTGGGATGGACTAGAGCAGGGGTGTCAAACTCAAGGCTGGGGGGGGGGCGGATCCGGCCTGCGGGGTGCTTAGATCTGGCCCGTGGAGCCACCCTGAAAACAGCAAAGGACCGGCCTGAGGTGCCTCTGCCAGCAAAAACGGAGCATGGGAGGGCCGCGGGTGGCCCTCCTGAGCTTCGGTTTCACTGGCAGAGGGGTGCAGGAGGCAATCGAAAACTGTCATAGCCGAAAATGGAGCTCGGGAGCCCATTTTTACTAGTGGAGCGCTCGGGCCACCACAGGTGCCCCCGACACGAATGACATCGATCTGGCCACGGCCCCCCTGCCCCCCAAAGTCAAACACAACCTCAATGAAATTGAGTTTGACACCCTTGGACTAGAGAAATAAAGAGCCTCCCCCCCCACATACAGTGATTTGCAGGAGCAGATTATCCCAAAGCAGGGATGGAGCATCAGGCATCCCCAAAATAATTAAAATAGAAAAAAGATCATTAGCACCACCCACAAGCCACTTCCCACCAGCTAATTATAGGAAATTAATCACCTTCCCAGGGAGAAGTTGCCTGTTAATTAAGGGGGAAAAAATGGAAGAAGTTCCAATTTATCAGCAAGACTCCCACTGGATCCATATGCCTGTTCTTTTAATTTGGTGAGATTATTGCAGAGTTTACCAAAAAGAAATGTAACACACACACACACACACACACACACACACACACACACACACCCTGGCAACAACCACCGCCCCCAAACGCATACGAAAGCAAACTCCAATTTACCTACCTTTGTCAGCTGCTGTTCAGAAGAAAAACCCAGGCCGAAGACGGTGTTGGCTCTGCTATCAGCCCACTGGCCAAACTTCTGGGATGTTTTTGTGAAAGTCATGTTAGGGGTGATGGTGCTGTTTATAATCACCTGAAAAGGAAGACACACAACATAGAAAGAGCACGTCATTAGAACAAGAACGTTAGGCCTGCATTGAGAGGACTGAGTTTTACAGACCGCCTAAAATGAATAGAATAACAGAGTTGGAAGGGACCTTGGAGGTCTTCTAGTCCAACCCCCTGCCCAGGCAGGAAACCCTACACCACTTCACACAAATGGTTATCCAACATCTCCTTAAAAACTTCCAGTGTTGGAGCATTCACAACTTCTGGAGGCAAATCGTTCCACTGATTTAATTGTTCTAACTGTCAGGAAATTTCCCCTCAGTTCTAGGTTGCTTCTCTCCTTGATTAGTTTCCACCCATTGCTCTCTCTTTAATGTGGTTCAAACTAAGTAGAAATTAAGGCAAAAAACAGGGACTCGATTTGAACTTGAGAGATATTCAATCCTGTCCATCAGACATTGAAAACAGCTTTGTCTGTTATTACGAACATAATAAGGTAAAAATAAAACACCCTGCTTTAAGGTATGTAAACTCATCAGGAGGAGGACATCCTATGCTAAGGAAAGCACATCCATCTAACTTGAACTAACTCCCTCTACTTCAACTCATTCTGTATTAACCAGCTCCGTTCTCTATTTAAACTACACACCAATTCTCTTTACCACAAGTCACTCAAAGAAGGATTGGCTGCTGGAAGGCATTCTACAAGTATGCCAAGAAATTGCACATAATTCTCTTTAATACACCTCCCATGATGCCAACAGATGTGCAAAGCCTGAATCGGAACCAATATTCCAGAAAGACATCAAAATTAAGTATATTGCATACCGCAGCTGCTATAATAATTTCTGTACTTCTCCTGATGTGTTTCAAATGACTGCAGAATTGGATGTTTTTCAGTTTTACTGAAAACAAAGGCAGTTGCTTTGTGGCAGTTTGGATTCTACAGGTATATATGCTTCTTTGGGGAGGAGGGGGTATGTGTTTGTAAAGCCTCGCAGCATTTTTAACATTGTGGCATTTCCTTTGTGTGTGTGTATGTGCAGAAATTAGGTTTTTAATCTCCTCTTCTGCTTTTTGCAGTCTTTAGTCTCCTTTGATGAAGGAGACTAAAATCACTTGAAATGGAGAAGATGCAATAAAACTTCATTATACAGTGAAATTTAAATCGAATGACCCAAAATAGAAGGAAGAGAAGTGTGGAATCTCAATTAATTTCACTTGTTATAATCCTTATGTAAATTTTATATATAAGATTCATAAGATACATGAATTCAGATTTGGCCTGTTCCATCTGAAACCTGCTTAACCAGGGTGTATTTTTGTGTGTGCATGAAACAGAGAGAGATAAAATCAAAGTTTTAGGTTGTTAAGAATTCTAAGAACTGTCTACATATATGGAGAAGGTCAATGATAGTGAAGGTTATTCTACAGCAGTTCTTCTCAAACTGAGCAATTTTAAGATGTGTGGACTTCAACTCCCAGAATTCCCCATCCAGAATGTTCTAGAACAGTGATGGAATGGTTGTGTGGAAACGTCGTGGGCACGCACTCGTCGGGGCCGCGCTCAGGAAAAGCCGAACTTGCAGGTTCTAGTGTGCATGCTTGCCCAACGATCAGCTGGCTGGTGCACATGCGCAGACCGGTTTTCGGCACTGCTGTGCGTGCGAAGAACAGCTGATCATCACATGTGCATGCGTGCCAAAAACCTGGAAGACAAACAGCCAAGGCCGTGCATGCCGGGTGGCATGGCTTCACATGCCATTTTGGACACGCGTGCCATAGGTTCGCCATCACAGTTCTAGAATCTAGAAAACAAACCCTATGCAGATATAAAATATCTGGCCCGCTTAATGCAGAGGCATTTCACAGAAAATGTCCACCATGGTTGTCTCTGGAGTGTCTCAATCATCCAGGTCATGGTTGTCCCAAAGGTGCTTTTTCTAAAAGTCAACTGGACCTTAAAAAATAATTCACCTCTCATCCAGGAAACTTCTCCAGTTCTTAAGAACTGAAGAAGCTTCTTGGATGAGAAGCGAAACGTTTTCAAAGAAAAAAAAAAAAACCAGGACAGTCCATCTGCCTTTTGGAAAAAGCACCTTTGGATCCACCATACTTCCAAATAATAAATTTAAGAACTGTGGTGGTGCAGTGGTTAGAATGCAGTATTGCAGGCTAATTCTGCTGACTTTCCAGGAGTTCGATCCTGACCAGTTCAAGGTTGACTCATCCTTCCGAGGTTGGTAAAATGAGGAGCCAGATTGTTGGGGAGCAAAACGCTGACTCTGTAAACCACTTAGAGAAGGCTGTAAAAGCACTGTGAAGTGGTGTATAAGTCTGTGCTATTCTTTCCTTCCTTCCTTCCTTCCTTCCTTCCTTCCTTCCTTCCTTCCTTCCTTCCTTCCTTCCTTCCTTCCTTCCTTCCTTCCTCCCTCCCCAGTGGTTACAATGCAGTATCGCACGCTAACTCTGCTCATATTGCCAGGAGTTTGATTCCTGACTGGCTAAAGGTTAACCCATCCTTCCATCCTTCCGAGGTCGATAAAATGAGGACCCAGATTGTTGGGGAGCAATATGCTGACTTTGTAAACCACTTAGGGAGGGCTGTAAAACATTGTAAAGAGGTATATAAGTCTAAGTGTGGAATTGGGATCGTAGAAACACCCAGGAGCATAGAAGAGTTCAGAGGCAGATGCATAAATAAATGTCTTAAACGTATTTATTCATATGATAAATCATATTAACTCTGTACAACAGAGATCAAGTCTCATGAGGAACAAATATGAAAAGAGAGAGATGGAGAGAGTGCAAGGTGGAAAAGGTTGGAGGGGGTTTTATACTCAGGGTAAGCCCCTCCTTTCCACATAGGGGTGGAGACACTCTCTGCCTCCACTGGTGTCTATATGACACATGTGCCAATGGCTTGCAAATACTTGACACTAAGTGCTATAGCTATTGCAATTTTTCCTTATTCAATACTCTAGAAAATATTCTTCAAGTTGCCAAACTAATGCACTGAAGGCAGAAACACCTCCCATGCTCGCTGACAGTTGTGTGAAATTCCAGATTGGCTAATATATTATCCATAGGAGTATACAAAATAATGGCATATTTTTATTCATTGCCAAAAGGAAGACACCAATAGATCTTTTTTTTTACAGAGTGAATGGCAAAAGAGGCATTTCCAACAAACCCACGTTATACTCCGCAAAGTAGACCTCTTCCCCTCCCACCTATTCTGGGGCTTAATACAGTTGATAAATGACAGAAGAGTTCAGGTTAAGACTTCATTGAATTTTCACATCCATCTCCCGTTTCCCAGATGTATTGCCAGTTATTGCTCTGGAAGTTCCTGGCACAGCGGAGTTCCAATTGTCAAGGAAAGATTTAACAAGATTTGTTCCGCTTTTGATATCTGGGTATCTTCTTACAAAGGGAAGTTTCAGTCCAAAAATCCATTATCTCAATGAATATGATGCGGTTTCAGATTCTCTAATTCCTAAAGGTAAAGGTAAAAGTTCCCCTTGAACTTAGTCGTTCCCGACTCTAGGGGGCAGGGCTCAGTGGTGGGTTGCCCCAGGTTCGGACCAGTTCGCAAGAACTGGTAGTAAAATCGGTGGGAGGCCCCACCCACCGCCCCAGATGTCGTCATCAGCAATCTGTGCATGCACAGAAGCTTCTGCGCATGCGCGATCCCATTGCGAACTGGTAGCAAAGGTAAATAAACCCACCTCTGCCGGTGCTCATCTCTGTTTCAAAGCTGAAGAGCCAGCGCTGTCCAAAGACATCTCTGTGGTTATATGGCCAGCATAACGCCAAAGGCGCACGGAACGCTGTTACCTTCCCACCAAAGGTGGTCCCTATTTTTCTACTTGCATTTTTTAGGTGCTTTCGAACTGCTAGGTTGGCAGAAGCTGGGACAAGTAACGGGAGCTCACCCCGTTACGCGGCACTAGGGATTCGAACCGCTGAACTGCCGACCTTTCGATTGACAAGCTCAGCGTCTTAGCCACAGAGCCACCGCATCCCTTCCCTAATCCCTAGTAGTTTTTAAATTGCGGGTGAATTGGAAATCATTTATCAATGTAGATCAGGGGTGTCAAACACGATATCATTGAGGGCCGCATCAGGGTTGTGTTTGACCTGAGAGGGCTGGGGTGGGTGTGGCCAGGGTGGGTGTAGCCAGCTCGATGTCACTCATGTCAGGGGCGCCTGTGGAGATCCAAGCACTCTGCCAGTGAAAACGGAGCTCGGGAGGGCTGCGTGTGGCCCTCCCAAGCTCTGTTTTCGTCGGCAGAGGCCTCACGGGCCAGTCTTTCGCTGTTTCCAAGATGGCCCTACAGGCCAGATCTAAGCACTCAGTGGGCCAAATCTGACCCCAAGGCCTTGAGTTTCACACCTCCGAGGTAGATCATGGCTTCCTACTTTGAGTGCTTAAGAAGGGCCATGTCACCTGAAATGAAAGAATATGTCATTTCACAGTGGATAACTAATGTATCATTTGAGGAAACAGCTCAAGTATCAGTTAAAAAGCTAAATCAGCCAGAAATTTGGCACGAAAAGCCAAAATTCCTCCTGAATAAAATACCTTTTGTGTTTGACAAAAGAAGTACAAGCAAAAAATGTAATTAGCTAGGCAACCCTTGGCAGAGAGTCCCAAATCCTGGGAACAGCCACTGGAAAATATAAGTTGTCCCAATTCAAATTTCACCCCCAGCTATTCTTCCATGAAGTGACCTTTGCTTTGGTAAGAACCTATTTTTAGTATTATGACCTGTAATATGTCTAAAACTCCATCCCTCTTTGCAGGTTTGTGTGTCATCTATGCTAACACTCAAAACGGTTGTACAAATAACAATTATTATCATTACTGAAGAATTAGCAGTGAGAAGATTGCTGGGAGCAGTGGGGGGGATTCAGCCAGTTCGGGAGAACCGGTTGTTAACTTTCTGAGCAGTTTGGCAAACTGGTTGTTGGAAGAAATCATTAGGGCAGAGAACCGGTTGTTAAATTACTTGAATCCCACCACTGGCTGGGACCATTATAGAAGTCACGCTTGAAATGAATATACAAGTAGTATCGGCAGCAATTTGAAAATGAAAGACAAATACCAATTTCCACAACTCTGCTAAAACATAAGAAAAAGAAATAACTGTGAGTATACTGCAGGTTCCATTTAGCAGAAGATCTTGTATTTACAGAGTAAGATCCGTAACACGTAATCCGTAATCCGTAATAAGAGCCTTGGTACTACAGTGGTCTAAAGCACCCTGTTATTAAGACCAGCTGCCTGCAATTTCTGCTGGTTCGAATCTCTCCAAGGCTCAAGGTTGACTCAGCCTTCCATCCTTTCTAAGGTAGGTGAAATGAGGACCCAGTTTGTGGGGGCAATAAGCTGACTTTGTATAAATATACAAAAGAATGAAGGCTATTGCTTAACGCACTGTAAGCTGCCCTGAGTCTCCGGAGAAGGGTGGCATATAAATCAAATTAAAAAAAAAAACACAAGACCAACGAATACGAAGATTGAAATGTGGCATGAAGAAGGAACGGATTAAAAATTCAAGGATAAACAAGATACAAATTTGTACAGTTTTTAGTTATCTCTCAACACAATTTATGGATTTCACTTTTTTCCCATAATATTCTTTCTCTCTAATTTTTATTTTCTTTTCCTTGTTTCTTCTGATATATAGCCAATATTACTATTCGAAGCCCACCCCTGGCTAATAGCAATAGCAATAGCACTTAGACTTATATCCCGCTTCATAGCGCTTTACAGCTCTCTCTAAGCGGTTTACAGAGTCAGCCTCTTGCCCCCAACAATCTGGGTCCCCATTTTACTGACCTCGGAAGGATGGAAGGCTGAGTCAAACTTGAGCCAGAATTGAACTCCTGGCTATGCCTGCAGCACTGCATGCTAACCACTGTGCCACCATGACTAAGCAACCCACATTAATGGTTAAGGTGTCCAGCTTTCCTGAATCAACCACGTATTCATCTGGAGAAAGTGGGGGAAGGAAGTCAAGTGAGCAGATGGCTAACCCACAACATCTGCTGCTTCTTCCCGAATGCCATCTTAAGACTGGAACTAAATATAGCGACTCAAAAAATCAAGCCAGCTTCCCACCCACGCCAACATGCTTAATATCTGACTTGAAGAATCAGATCTGGAGAAGTTGGAGATTTTGTTCTCCTCCTCCACGGAATTTGGATTGGTTCCAATGAAATGCCCGGCCATTAAGCTTGGAAATCAAGTCACATTCTTGCTCACCTAGTCCAGCCGTAACGACAGACACCTGTATTGTGTTCCACCCCCAAAGAACAGTCTACATATAAGCAATCACAGAAGCTACAGGAAAGGAAAAAGTGTTCCAGGCTTCCTTGACCTTTGAAATTTAACTAATATAGAGAAGTTTCACATTTGTTGTTCCTGGCATCCTTCTGTGAAACGGAGTGAAGGCAAAAGAAAGGTGGAATTTACAAATGACTTTCCTTCTTTGAGATAGACGTTGGCAGTGGCCTGGCACCAAGCCAACAAGGATGCATCTGTTTGGCCAAATTTCAGCACCTGCTTGGTTAGAACATTAGAACAATCATTGCTTGATTGAGTTCCCACCGTTTGGGCTGAGAAAACGCAAGGCTGCAATCCAGGGCTGGGCTTCAAAAATTTTAGCAAGGGGTTCTCTGCCCAGTTGCTGGGTAAGCGTGGCCACGGTGAGTGGGGCCTAGTCAGCCTCCTGCACCACCGTGGGTGGGAGGTGTTTTTGCCCTCCCCGGGCTCCGGAGGGTTTTTTCGAGCCTCCGGGAGGGCGAAAATGGCCTCCCCAGGCTCCGGAGGCCCTCTGGAGGCTGGAAACAGGCCTGTTTCTGGCCTTCCCGAACTTCCGGTAGGGCTGTTTTTTGCCCTTCCCGAGCCTCTGTGCATGCCCTGCACTTATCTGCATCCAAAATGGGCCGTAAGGGGACTCCTGGGAGGGGTGGGGTGGGTGGGGCCAGCCAGGAGTGGGATTTGGGGGTTCTTAGCTAGAGGTTCTCCCGAACCCTTGCGAACCCCCAGCAGCCCACCCCTGCTGCAGTCAAAATATACCCATTTCCCAGAAGAGGAACTGATGAGGTTTTTCTCTCTGCCACCAAATTTATTGACCGCTAAAAAAATGAGAATCAAATAAAATAGAAGGCCTAGCTCTTGTTCTGTTTTATAGTATAAATATTTTAGGTTTTGTGAAAAACAGCATGACAGGAAGGTTTGATTAGTAGAAGGAACAGTTTGCTTAACCACAATTTATTAAATACATTAGACCCCCCAACTGACTGGTTTGCATAATAAATTAAGTCACAAGCTTTGATTTATCAACCACGTCGATCAGGTTCACATATTGCCTTAAGCTACACCAAGCAGATGATGATCAAATTAGCCCGTAACTCAGAGCAACATTTCTGAACCCTGAGCAATATATATATAAGATGTGTAGACTTCAGCTCCTAGAATTTCCCAGCCAGCATGGTGGCTGGGAATTCTGGGAGTTGAAGTCCCCTCGATTTAAAGTTGTTGGGGTTGAGAAACTCTGACTTAGAACAATGTGTGAACCAGGATTTATCATAGTTATCTAGAAAACTGTCATGGCCCTGTCAAGAGTCTGACTCTGAGGTGGAAGAGGAACAGCTAACAGAGAGCGAGAGAGTGGCTCCGTTGGCTGTGGAAGAAACTGGGGAAGGGCAAAGTCAGGCTGGGCAGAGCAGGGGAGAGTTAGAACAAGGGAGAGGGGGTTCTGATGAAGATCAAAGCCCAACCCCTCCTCATCCTAGGCAGCAGGGAAGAACGGAGAAGAGAGCAACGTGGGTTGTGTGGTTTACGAGGGAGGAAAGGGCCCCGATTCCCTTCACAAGGCACACCTGGGGATGGAGTTTAAAGGAGAGGCAAATGGGAGGGTCGGTTGTCGGGAGCAAACACTGAGTTCATCTTGTGTTTAACTGAGTTCCTGGCATCCTCCCAACTGGTTTGATTTACTGCCGTGCTACTTCACTTCTCGAATTCCTTATCTTGCTTGCCCTGCCGGATTAATTACCTTATCTTGCCCTGTTGGATTTACGGTTGGGAGTTTTGTCTGCTTACAGCAGTGGTGGGTTTCAAAATTTTTTACTACCGGTTCTGTGGGTATGGTTTGGTGGGCATGGCATGGCATGGCATGGCATGGCTTGGTGGGTGTGGCAGGGGAAAGATACTGTAAAAATCTCCATTCCCACCCCACTCCAGGGGAAGGTTACTGCAAAATCCCCATTTTCTCCCAATCAGCTGAGGCTTGGGAGGCAGAGAATAGATGGGGGCGGGGCCAGTCAGAATTTTTACCACCGGTTCTCCGAACTACTCAAAATTTCTGCTACCAGTTCTCCAGAACTGGTCAGAACCTGGTGAAAACTCACCTCTGGCTTACAGGTTTGTGGGAGGGTTTTTCTCCAGACCAGAGAGTAAAGGGACATTGGGAGCAAAGTTTATAGCTAATAAAGGGACTTGTACTTATTTTCTGGCTGTGTTGCCTTTGTGCCACGCTCCGGGTCATCAGAAAAATATAACTTCCATGTAGTAAGGAAGCAGGTAGATAGATGAAGTTCAACTGCCTACTTCTGAACTTCTCTTTGAAGGAAACCACAGCTGGAGAGGAACCTTAATAAATGGCTTAACAAAGGAAACAAATGGATTGATTTAGAAATTAAATATCTTTTCAGAAGTCAGACCTTGTTTCGTTGTCATACACATTGATGAAAATCTTATCCTCAAATGTTCTTCATGAAATTGTCACTCAGTCTGAGCGACTCCACCACGAAACGTTCGTTTTATCATTACTGATGATTCTTTTTTTTTTTCCCAGCATGTTCATAAAACTTTGTCTTATTTGCTTGCTATTGCTAAACACTCTTGGGGCAGAAGGAAAACTGGTAATTTTAAAGAGTAATAATCTTATTGCTCAGTTAACACCTAGGAAATTCATTACTGCAGCAGCATTCAAAATTTAAGGGCACCGCAGGATTCTTCATTTATTTTATATTGTACCTTACGACGTGTGACTTATTCAGCAACTCACTCTCTCTCAAAAAAAATTAAAAAATCAGCTGGACAGACCACTGGGAAATACACAACATAACCAGAAACAGGTAAGTATCACATCGGGCTAAATGAAGAACTGAAGAGGTCACCTTTGCTCTTGTAAAGCTAACAGTCAGGCCACAAAATTAGCATCATTTAATAAAAATCTCATGAGTCAACCTGACCAGCATTCCTTCCCTGTTATGTCTATCTCAGGGGTCAGCAACCTGTGGCTCTGGAGCTGCATGTGGCTCTTTCATCCCTCTGCTACGGCTCCCTGTTGCTGGTCAGCTCCACAGTTGATAGGGTTTTCAGTTAGGATATATAGAGGAAAAAGGATGTCACACTAGGAGGAGACTATGATGGAACCGGACTTCCGGTCGGCTCCAGAATTGAACGGGGGCTTCCGGTTAGAACTTTTGTGGCTCTTTGAGAGTTTAAGGTTGCCGACCCCTGAACTATCTTCACCAATAACATTCCCTCCCCACTCCTGGGGCCAGCCAGAGGTGGTATTTGCCAGTTCTCCAAACTACTCAAAATTTCTGCTACCGGTTCTCCAGAACCTGTCAGAACCTGCTGAATTTCACCCCTGGTTTGAACTCAAAAGGGGAACAAAACAGGACTTTTGTAAATTGGTGATAATGGAAGGGACAACAACAGATTTGATGGGTGTGAATAGCTTCTCAGAGGTCCAAGGGCCACACGTGACTTATTTTGGGGGTGTGGAGGCCACATTGGATAAGACAGGCATGCAAAATTGGTGAGCCGAATCACAAATAAATCAAATTTCTGCTTCCTTTTCTGTATGGTGGGTGTGCAGCTGTATCTTTGTTGACTGGGTTCAACTTATTTCAGAACACACGGTGATTCGTGTCCTCAAATGAGAGATCCTGCTCTGATTTAGGTAATTGTGATTGGGAGGACAATCCAGAGACTATAAAAGAGAGAATGAGGCCACATCTATTCCCAAAGCTTAGGTTGTTGTCCAGCATTTGATTAGTCTTGGATGATTAAGCAACTGAAATGGATTAGAAGCAATACCCAACCACAATTCCTGGCCAGAAGGTTTATCTGGCTTCCAGAAGTCATGCTGACTTTCCCCCCATGTGGGTGTAGGGAAAACAACATCAAAAGGAGGTAGGTTCAGACAATAAATATCATTGTGAATTCTCTGGACTGGTTTTGGTTTAGCGTGTTGCGCGAATGTAGCTGTTGTAACTACTAACACCAAAAGCATGGTTTGTTGAACGTATCGTTGGAAGAAACATCCTTCTGGGTTCAGTTCCAAGTGGGGGAAAAGACACTGGATTCATGGAAGTTGCTTGGAAAGAAGGTTTATTGGTGAACAGGATCACATGGCTTGAGATCCTGGGCAAAAAAAAAGGGGGGGGGCAGAGATGCTGAGAGTACCTGGGTTTTATGCCCTCTGCTGGGTTTTGAATTTGAGCTTGTGTTCTGATTGGTTGTCAGACTCCCATGGAGCCATGCAGGGGCAGCTCTGTAGTCTTTCCTGACTCCCAAGCTTGGTTGAGCTTTGCTGGGTGATGTAATCTTCCCAGGTGCCATGTGGTAGATTGGGTAGAGAGCTAATTCTATCCTGTCCTGAGGGCCATGTCTTAATCCCATCACCCTGGAGCTGAAGGTCTTTTGTGTTGTAGATAAGATGTCTTTTGTCTTTCTGGGGCTATTAACAAAGGTGGGGGCCGCTTTCCAAGAGCATGTTTCTCCTTTTCTCATCCAGGAAGGTATAACATTTTTCATTTCATTTTTCTAGGAGAGGGGTGGGTGCTAACTTCCTACAATATCTTCGCAGCTTCTTCCATATACAGGTAGCCCTCAAGATACGATCACATTTGAGGTCCAAAATTGATGTTGCTAAGTGAGGGATTGTTCTGCCCCAGCTACGGACCCCAAAGAACACAGCACACAAAAAGTCCGTTCAAACCTTAGTTTACTGAATAAAGCAGTCTTTTACAACAATGGCTGTTAATTAATTGCATTAACTGCCGCCAAGAATTCAAAGAATAATAACTGAAAGCTTACTATGGTTGGCAGAATGCCCAGAAGCAATTTGCAGGAAACTGATAAGATAAGCAAGACAAGACACGAAGGTATGTGAACAAAGTTGTTCCCTGCAAATTGCTTCAGTCGGCGTTCCTCCTTAAATAGGCTAAGGGAGTGGCCAAAGGGAGAGTCCTCAGGGAGAAGGGCGGTATACAAATTCAAAATAAAATAAAAAATAAAATTAGCCCCAAGCCTTACTCTCAAGGAGACCTCCTCCTGAGGAGCCACTCCTGCCTTTCGGCAGCTCTGCGCACCCATGCATCGAGAAGAGGCTCCTCCTCTTCGTCCTCTTCACTTAAAGGAGCTTCTGGAGGTTCTGAAGGCCCTGGCTGAATCCCCGCCTCTGGCACCACATCTTCTCCAGCCTCCTCATTATCTGACTCGAGTGTCAGCTGCACAGGCTGCTGGAGCAGCACCACACCAGCCTCCTCGCTGTCGGAATCAGCTACTAGCTGCACAGGCGGCTGATGGGCCACAACACTGTGACTCTGGGACACTGCAACTGTCATAAATGTGAGTCAGTTGTCAACCATCCGAATGTAAACCACACGGCCATGGGGATGCTGCAACGGTCATAAGTGTGGAAAATGGTCACTTTTTTCAATGCCATTGTAACTTCGAATGGTCACTAAGTGAAGTTTTGTAACTACCTGTACTAGTTAAAGCAAATTAAGTCGTAGCACAATGGATGAATTCAACGAATGTTCATGCCAAGGACACCGCAGGCATATATCAATTTTAAAAATACACACATCGGTATCTCCTTCCTCCTCTCCAACACCATTGGACCAGTGCATGTTCTCAAACACTCAGCAACTATCTATTTATATCCACATTTTAAGCACATCTATTCTTCGATTATGGAAACACGTGGTGTGTGCTGACTGCCAAACAAAAAACCTGAGGTAAACTATTTGTGGATTTGACAGGCCTTCTTTTTTTTTAAGTTGCATAGAGATCTCTCTCAAGAATTATCTTCCAGACTCTGTAACAACTGCTTTAATGCACCAAAAATGATGATTAGGGTTTTTATTATTATTATTATTATTATTTCTGATTCCATTCAACTAATGGGGAGCAGGACAACTCCTAAATTGGTGAGTTTGCCAATTGGCCATGCTGACTGGGGATGATGGGAGCTGTAGTCCGGCATGCCTGGAGATCATCAGTTTAGGGAAGGAGTTCTATAGTGGTACATATTCATTTTTTTTAAATCCTCAAAATTGAGAACAAATTAAGGACAATGTAAGAGCAGGATGGAAGCCATATTGAACTCCAGCCAAATGGAGTAATCAACAGAAATAAGATAAAATTTAATTTTTAAAAAATCTATTGATAGAATATATACACAGAGCAAGATTGTGCTCCCTCTGTAAGCTGTAAATTGGCAGAAGAGAAAGAACAGAAGCCTCCCAGCATCCCCAAAGAATCTGTTGATGACACAAATAAATGAAGTCATTAAAACCTTAGACTGGTGATAGAATAGAATAGAATAGAATAGAATAGAATAGAATAGAATAGAATAGAATAGAATAGAATAGAATAGAATAGAATAGAATAGAATAGAATAGAATAGAATAGAATAAACAGAGTTGGAAGGGACCTTGGAGGTCTTCTAGTCCAACCCCCTGCTTAGGCAAGAAACCCTACACCACTTCAGACAAATGGTTATCCAACATCTTCTTAAAAACTTCCAGTATTGGAGCATCTACAACTTCTGGAGGCAAGTTGTTCCACTGATTAATTGTTCTCACTGTCAGGAAATTTCTCCTTAGTTCTAAGTTGCTTCTCTCCTTGATTAGTTTCCACCCTTTGCTTCTTGTCCTGCCCTCAGGTGCTTTGGAGAATGGTTTGACTCCCTCTTCTTTGTGGCAGTCCCTGAGATATTGGAAGACTGCTATCATGTCTCCCCTAGTCCTTCTTTTCATTAAACTAGACATACCAGTTCCTGCAACATTTCTTCATATGTTTTAGCCTCCAGTCCCTTAATCATCTTGGTTGCTCTTCTCTGCACTCTTTCTAGCATCTCAACATCTTTTTTACATCGTGGCGACCAAAACTGAATGCAGTATCCCAAGTGTGGCCTTACCAAGGCCTTATAAAGTGGTATTAACACTTCCCGTGATCTTGATTCTATCCCTCTGTTTATATAGCCTAGAACTGTGTTATGTCACCACAGATCCGTGAAGTAGATGTCCATGACCACTTGAAGGGAGAATACATATTCAGGTAAGTCCTGAATCTATGACCATCATGGGTACCAGAACTTCCATTGCTAAGTGAGGAAGTTATTAACTGAATTTACAACATTTCTGCTGCAGTCCTTAAACGAATCCCCATGACTGTTAAGCAAATCATGGAGTCTTTAACCAAATACAACTTCTCCTATTGACTTTACTTGTAAGGAACCTCCTTGAGAAGGTCACAAATAGCCTCCGGACACTGCAACCTTTGTAAAAAGCCAGGTGTTTGCCAAGCACCTGACTTTTGATCACATGATCACAGTCATAAGTGTGAGGACTGGTCCAGAGGTGGGTTTCAGCAGGTTCTGACCAGTTCTGGAGAACCAGTAGTGGAAATTTTGAGTAGTTTGGAGAACCGGTAAATACCACCTCTGACTGGCCCCGCCCCTATCTATTCTCTGCCTCCCGAGTCCCAGCTGATCGGGAGGAAATGGGGATTTTGCAGTAACCTTCCCCTGGAGTGGGGAGGGAATGGAGATTTTACAGTATCCTTCCCCTGCCATGTCCACCAAGCCACACCCACCAAGTCATGCCACGCCCCATTCCCTCCCCACTCCTGGGGCCAGACATGGGTGGTATTTACCGGTTCTCCAAACTACTCAAGATTTCCGCTACCGGTTCTCCAGAACTGGTCAGAACCTGCTGAATAGCACCTCTGGTTGGCTTCTAGCAAGGGCCATTTTGGGTTGAAAATCAGGTGACTTTTCCCACAGCACAATGCCCGTGAGTTATAACAGTGAACAATGAATGTCTTTGCAGAAGAGAAGAATATTCCAGAGCTTCCTCCATCATCTGGAGAAATGAGACACTGTGGCTGGTACACAAAGTGAGAGGGAGGAGTAGGGAAAGGAGAGTAAGATCTCACAAGTACAAAATCAGTCCAGGAAGTGATGAATCTGATCCGTCAAAGGTCTTCACACATTCTCACTCGGCGCATCCCAGGCCTGCCAACTCAACACCCTCTATCCGCTGCAACTGTACAGCAGAGTACAAAGACCCCTCCCACCTTGGATGTGACTTTGCACAGAGATGTATACTGTGCCTCCTTTTTAAAACAGCATTAGTAATAGCATCTAGACCCGCGATGGTGAACCTATGGCCCGCTCTAGCTCAGCTCCAGCATGCATGAACACGCCGGCCAGCTGATTTTTGGGCCTTCCGGGCCCACTGGAAGTTGGGAAATGAGCTGTTTCCGGCCTCCTGAGGGCCTCCGGGGAGTGAGGGAGGTTGTTTTTGCCCTCCCCAGGCTCCAAGTAAGCCTCTGGAGCCTGGGGAGGGCGAAAAACAAGCCTTCTGGGCCCACCAGTAACCTTTTCGCCATTGCGTGCCAAAAGCGGGGAGAGCGTGGGGGGGTTGCGTGTGCATGTGCGGGGAAGTGGGGCACGGAAGGCATTGAATTATGGGTGTGGGCACATATGAACGCGACCCCCCCATGCTCCCCCCACTTTTGGCACGCGATGGCAATCAGTGATGGCAAAAAGATTAGCCATCACTGATCTAGACTTTTATACTTTATAGCCCACTCTATGTGGTTTACAACAGGGGTCCCCAACCCCCTGGTCCATGGACTGGCACCCGTCCGCAGCATGCCAAAAACCAGTCCACACTAACAAACAAAGCCCCATCTGTGGGACGCAGGCAGCACACAAAACCAGTCCGCCTGGGAAAAAAATTCTCTGTGGAACCGGTTCCTGGTGTCCAAAAGGTTGGGGACAGTGGTGGGATTTAGCCGGTTCGCACTGGTTTGGGTGAATTGATTGTTAAATCACACACACACACACACACCCATTATCAAAGTGGATCCTGGGTGCTCCACTGCAATGCAGAAACGGGCAACGGAGTGGCTAGCGTGAGGAAAGGTGAAGGCAACTTTCCCTCTTTCTTCTCCCTTCTCCTCCTCCTTCTCTTGTGCCAGCCTCTCCCTTGCCCCTTTCTCCATTGCAGTGCAGTGCCCAGGATCCACTTTGATAAGGGGGGGGGAGGTTAATTTAACAACTAGTTCCCCAGGGTCAGGCTGGCCATCGCAGGAGGCTCATCCCGCATGTGTGGCAGAGCTGGAGGACAGGGATGGACCACGCTTCTCATGATAGCCAACCCAACCCTGGGCGAACCCGTTGTTAAATTATTTGAATCACACTACTGGTTGGGAGGGCACTGGTTTACTGTGTCAGAGTATTGCCCCCCAAAACCTGGCTCCTCATTTTACCGACCTTGGAAGGATGGAAGGCTGAGTCAACCGTAAACCGGTCAGGATCGAACTCCTGGCAGTCGGCAGAATGAGCCTGCAATACTGCATTCTCACCACTGCGCTACCACATGTCCTAAACCGAAGCAAACCAAAATAAAAACAGTCAAAGCAACCCTCCCTACACTCTTCAGCTTTGCAAGTTGCTTACTTCAACAAAAAGGAGAAGCTTCTGCAAAGTCCAACCTTCGCATTCCTCTCGAGGGAACAAGAAGAGAACTGCTGATGCTCTGTCAACCTTCATTCTTTTGGGTCACCGATATTCTGGAGGGATACCAATCTAGGTTAATTGTAATGAGCTGATCTGTACTTTTCTCTTAACATCGTGCAGTAATTGTCACGATCGGAATACTTTCGCACACCCAGTGCAATTGCCCTGATAGTTTTGGGGGTTGTTTTTTTTTAAAATGCAAACCTATATAACTCCTTTTTCTGACCCTTGTTGTTGAAATCCAATCAGGAGGAAGACGTACAGAAGGATCTTGACTTGTGCAAACGCAGCTCTGCGTTTTGCACTACCGCAGCGTACTTCTAACCAACTACCTAGGGATGAGATTATTAAAGGCAACATGCAATTTTGTCCTGGGTTTTTTTCCCCTTCTTCTCTGAGGCTAATAAGACGAGGGCAGGAATGCTTCCTTGAGGACCGCAGCTGGTGAAAGGAGGATTAAACCACCTTTGACTGCATGCTACAGCCCCAATGAAAAACCAGATGCTGTTCGTGTATTTATTTAACAGATTTCTAGACCACCTAACAGCCACAGTTTCCTGGTGGGTAAATGAATTCATTAAAAATAGACACAATAACTCCAAACATTATAAATAATAAAAGCAAGCAGTGTGAGAGAGATTAAAAAAAAAAAAAAGAAAGTCACAACTACAGATCACAAACATTTGTTGTTAGTTGCGAAGTCGTGTCTGACCCATCGCGACCCCATGGACAACGTTCCTCCAGGCCTTCCTGTCCTCTACCATCCTCTGGAGTCCATTTAAGCTCATGCCGACTGCTTCAGTGACTCCATCCAGCCTCCTCGTTCTCTGCCGTCCCCTTCTTCTTTTGCCCTCCATCGTTCCCAGCGTTAGGCTCTTCTCCAGTGAGTCCTTCCTTCTCATTCAGTGGCCAAAGTATTTGAGTTTCATCTTCAGGATCTGGCCTTCTAAAGAGCAGTCAGGGTTGATCTCCTCTAGGACTGACTGGTTGGATCGCCTTGCAGTCCAAGGGACTCTCAGGAGTCTTCTCCAGCACCATAGTTCAAAGGCCTCCATTCTTTGGCGCTAAAATTGGCAGGCCAATTGACAAAAATATTTTATATGTTTATTTTTTTATCTCTCACCTAGAGGTATGGCTCAGAGGTGGGTTTCAGCAGGTTCTGACCAGTTCTGGAGAACTGGTAGCGGAAATTTTGAGTAGTTCAGAGAACCGATAGTAAAAATTCTGACTGGCCCCGTCCCCATCTATTCTCTGCCTCCTGAGTCCCAGCTGATCGGGAGGAAATGGGGATTTTGCAGTATCCTTCCCCTGGATTGGGGTAGGAATGGAGATTTTACAGTATCCTTCCCCTGGATTGATTGATTGATTGATTGATTGATTGATTGATTGATTTAGTCTAATTTTTATACTGCCCTTCTCCGGAAGGACTCAGGGCGGTGCACAGCCAAAGATAAAACAAGCAGATATATAAAATTTAAAAACAAATATGCAGTATCCTTCCCCTGGATTGGGAGGGAATGGAGATTTTACAGTATCCTTCCCCTGGATCGGGGAGGGAATGGAGATTTTACAGTATCTTTCCCCTGCCATGCCCACCAAGCCATGCCCACCAAGCCATGCCACGCCCACCAAGCCGCACCCACAGAACCAGTAGTAAAAATTTGGAAACCCACCACTGAAGCAAATGTACACATTTATTCACAGGTTGCATAGCTGCTTCCTTCCATATTCCATATTTTACTCAGTAGTCCATCCAATAGTACTTCTACCGAAGCCAGAGAACTGCTCGTAAAGAAGAAAATGCCCTTCATTTTCCCACAACTGTAGGAAGTTGCTCTGAAACCTTAAACGTAACTTGATTCGTTTTTTTCCTTATAGTCAAAAGCCAATGTAAATACATATCTACAGCAACAAGATGCCACTCGGTTTTCCAAAATCAAGAAAGCAACGTTCTTATTTAATCCCTCCCTATATCACTACTTTTACCAGACCGATTCCGGCTGCCAAAGTACACTGAGAACAATTATTATGCATTAAGAGATTGCCTGACGGTTGCATCATTTGGTTAGCCAAAGGTAACCTGGAAACTGATTCTCAGCCTATTTGCTCCCCAGGTTGGAAACAAAATTGTGCAGAAGACAAATAACTATCGTCAAAAACACGAACACCCTACAATAAAAAGATCGTCCAGTGAACTGTGTGTTCCACATTTATACATATTTCGCCTTAAATCCCATAATCCTGGTGTCACTGGATTCATCAGTGGGCAAATTATGGTTGCAAACAACATCCAGAGATCTTGCCAAAAGCTACTGCCCTAAATTGTTGGTCCTGCATTTTTTTAGTGTATATGAACTCATCACATGTGTTTATTGATTTGTTAATTTGATCTGCCGTCATATTCACACAAGACTCCCAACTGTATAAATCATAATACTCAAAGAATCCCGTTCACATAAATACTATTAAAACTTTTTTATTATTATTTGATTTATATGCTGCCCTTCTCCGGAGACTCAGGGCGGCTTAAGCAATAGCCTTCATACTTTTGTATATTTATACAAAGTCAGCTTATTGCCCCCACAAACTGGGTCCTCATTTCACCTACCTTAGAAAGGATGGAAGGCTGAGTCAACCTTGAGCCTTGGAGAGATTCGAACCAGCAGTAATTGCAGGCAGCTGTGTTAATAACAGGGTGCTTAGACCACTGTACTATCAAGGCTCTTTTCATGTACAATACACTGATAGCATAATTTAAATAATCCAGCCCACTTCCATCATTCTCAGAAAGCAACTCTATCTTGATCCGCTTTCAGAAAACCTCTAGATCAGTGTTTCTCAACCTTGGTAGCTGCACCACCAAGACTCCTTGGTATTCCCAGCATGGTCTTACCAAGGTCTGATTTATAATGATATGTTTATTTATATTTATAATCATAGGTTTTTATGGATTCATCACTTACATCTTTTATGTATAATCATAATCATACGTTTATTTGTCAAGCATATGTAAGATAACAGGCAAAAGTATAAACATAATTTGAATACATGAAAAGAGTAAGTAAAAAGGAATATTAGGACAGGGATGGAAGGAATGCTGGTGCAATTATGCACGCCCCTTACAGACCTCTTAGGAATGGGGTGAGCTCAACAGTAGACAGTTTAAGGTTAAAGTTTTGGGGGTTTGGGGAAGAAACTACAGAGTCAGGTAGTGCATTCCAGGCATTGACCACTCTGTTACTGAAGTCGTATTTTCTGCAATCGACTTTGGAACGGTTTACCTTGAGTTTGTATCTATTATTTGCTCGTGTATTGTTGTGGTTATGAGAGCTTATGCACCAAAGACAAATTCCTTGTGTGTCCAATCACACGATCAATAAAGAATTGAATTCTATTCTATTCTATTCTATTCTATTCTATTCTATTCTATTCTATTCTATTCTATTCTATTCTATTCTATTCTATTCTATTCTATTCTATTCTACCCTACATTACCCTACCCTACCCTACCCTACCCTACCCTACCCTACCCTACCCTACCCTACCCTACCCTATTCTATTCTATTCTATTCTATTCTATTCTATTCTATTCTATTCTATTCTATTCTATTCTATTCTACCCTACCCTACCCTACCCTACCCTACCCTACCCTACCCTACCCTATTCTATTCTATTCTATTCTATTCTATTCTATTCTATAGAAGTCTTAACATGTCACGTGATCTAGATTCTATCCCTAGTACATGCGACTCCCATTATGTATGAGTGGCCCCAACCAAGTGGTATCCTCAGTTCTACAAAGCCCTACCCTACCCTACCCTACTCTACTCTACTCTACTCTACTCTACTCTATTCTATTCTACTATACCCTACCCTACCCTACCCTACCCTACCCTACCCTACCCTACCCTACCCTACCCTATTCTATTCTATTCTATTCTATTCTATTCTATTCTATTCTATTCTATTCTATTCTATTCTATTCTATTGAAGTCTTAACATGTCACGTGATCTAGATTCTATCCCTAGTACATGCGACTCCCATTATGTACGAGTGGCCCCCAACCAAGTGGTATCCTCAGTTCTACAAAGCATGCTGGAGGTTATCTGGTTTACCTTGGTTCCATCCACACTGATTATTCGATAGCTGTTCCTTGTGCCGTCATAGAAGTAGGAAACCGTAACAGCTTGTTTGCTTGCAGGGACCCAGTTCTTCTTGGTGGTAGGGTCAATTTGAAAGACATGTGCTCTCGTGGTGAAGATGGGCTGTTCTCTGGAAGAGGGAGGGACAGGAGAAATGGAATGCAGAATGAGTTTGTGACAAATGAAAATGCCTGCAGTCCTACCAGTGGTGGGATTCAGCCAGTTCTATCCGGTTCAAGTGAACCGGTAGTGATGGCAGCGGGAGGCTCTGCCCCCCCCGCGTCCAGATGTAATCACGTCCCGTTTTTGACACTCTGCATGAGCGCTCACATTTGCAAACTAGTAGCAAAGGTAAGTGAATAACACTCCTGAGTCCTACCCCATGAACAAGGAATGTGGGCTACGTCGACCCTAAAATATGGGAGGGAGACAATAAAATAAAAACTCAGGAATAAAAGCAAAAGAGCCAATGATTCTACAGTAGTCCAGTGGTGAAATGTAACATTTGTTACTACTGGTTCTGTGGCTTGGTGGTGGTGGTGGGTTAATGTGACTGGGTGGGCGTGGCCAACTTTTTTTTTCCCTTTTAAAAGCATGTTTTCTACAACCTTAAGAGGTTGCAGAAAAAAATGCTTTTAAAAGCCTCTGATGATCAGGCAACTCAGCTGGGATCGTCAGAGGCTTTTAAAGGCATTTTTTTTTCTACAACCTCTTCGGCCGAAGCATTTTGTAGAAAAAAATGCTTTTAAAAGCCTCTGATGATCCCAGCTGAGCCGCACGATCATCAGAAGCTTTTTTTTAAACTTTTAAAAGCATCTTTTTCAGCCAAAGAGGTTGTAGAAAAAATGCTTTTAAAAGTAAAAAAAAAAAAAAGCCTCTGATGATCGCACGGCTCAGCATGGGTGGGGAGGCAGGGATTTTTGCTATCGGTTCTCCGAACCACCTGAAACCATTGCTACCGGATCGGGCGATCCGGTCCGAACCGGGAGCATTTCACCCCTGAGGTAGTCCTTGACTTAAAACAAGTTCATTTAATGACCGCTCAAAGTCATAACAGCACTGAGGAAAGGAACTTACGACCGTTTTTCACACTGATGGCCATTGCAGCATCCACACGGTCATGTGATTAAAATTCAGATGGTTGGCCACTGATTCACATTTATGACGGTTGCACTGTCCCGGAGTCATGTGATCCCCTTATGCGACCTTCTGACAAGCAAAGTCAATGGAGATGTCAGCTTTGGAAGCCATGTTAGGCCGCATTCACTTAACAACCTTGTTACTAACTTAACAACTGCAGATATCTATGGAGATTCTCCATCATCCAGGACATGGTTGTCCCAAAGATGCTTTTTCCAACAGGCAACTGGACTTCCTGGTTTTTTTCTTTGAAGACGTTTCGCTTCTCATCCAAGAAGCTTCTTCAGCTCTGAGAAGAAGAGCTGGAGAAGCTTCTTGGATGAGAAGCGAAACGTCTTCAAAGAAAAAAACCAGGAAGTCCAGTTGCCTGTTGGAAAAAAGCACCTTTGGATTAAGAACTGCAGTGATTCACTTAACAACTGTGTCAAGAAAAGTCATAAAATCGAGACAAGAGATACCGGACTGTGCAGAAACGGATAGATTGACATTGAAAATCAAACAGCAAGAAGACACAGCATATTATCAAACATGGAATCGATTTTATCAGTGGGTGGAAAAAAGGAGTGGAGATTAAGAATGTAATCTATATTGCTAAGCAAACTAAATACCCAGACAACACGATGTTTATTAAGCACTAAGAAATGTAATTAATAGAAAATCAACTTCAAAAATTTCAAGAAGAAAAAGTCATAAAATGGAGCAAAAGTTACTTAACAAATGTCTCACTTAGCAACAGAAATTTTGGGCTCAGTTGTGGTTGTAAATTGAGGACTATCTGTATTTTGAGACATCATCAAAGACTTTGGTTCCTTCCAGGACATGCCCACATTTGAGACTCCAATGGTTCTGATTTTTTAATATTTCCCACGAGATTAAGAAAAACCAAATGCCACAGACAAATATGTCAGCTCTGACTCTCTTATTTCAAACTCCCAGCTGTTTATGAATTCACAATTTCTTTGAAGTGCAGCTATCCTCCTGCTTCTTTACTTGGGTTAAGATTACCTTCATTAATTTCTAAGGCTTAGCATGAATGCAGCTTTTGTCTTATCTTAGCTTTCCCCATGCAAATAAGCTCACACATCCAGCTAGCCAAACTTGGTGTTTTTCGAAGTGTCTATCTTTAGAATCTGTCCACTAACTACGTGGCACTGCCTGTACAGTACCGTAAATCTCACTGTATTACTCTACTGGGCATGTCACAACACCCCGCATTCATGCCCCCGTGAATTTTTCTACCAGCAATCATTCCAGGTCTCTGTACTAGAGTACATTTCAGTTTGCATCCCAAATTCCTGTTTGAGGCTGCCAATGAGGTCTTCTATGAAAATTGCGTCGGTGTTTCTTATCTCAGAATAGAATAACAGAGTTGGAAGGGACCTTGGAGGTCTTCTAGTCCAACCCCTTGCTTAGGCAGGAAACCCTACACCACTTCAGACAAATGGTTATCCAACATCTTCTTAAAAACTTGGAGCATTCACAATCTGAAGCCTTAGTGGCGCAGCAGACTAAAGTGCTGTTAAGTAGCACCAGCTGCCTGCAATTACTGCAAGTTCAAAAATCTCACCAGGCTCAAGGTTGACTCAGCCTTCCATCCTTCCGAGGTAGGTAAAATGAGGACCCGGATTGTGGGGGCAATAAGCTGACTTTGTATAAAAAAGAACACTGCTTAGGGGGAGCCGAAAGCCATATCAAGCAGGTATATACAAAAGTATGAAGGCTATTGCTTAACGCATTGTAAACTGCCCTGAGTCTCCAGAGAAAGGCAGCATATAAATTGAACCAATAAATAAATAAATAAATAAACCTCTGGAGGCAAGTTGTTCCACTGATTAATTGTTCTGTCAGAAAATTTCTCTTTAGTTCCAAGTCGCTTCTCTCCTTGATTAGTTTCCACCCATTGCTTCTTGTCCTGCCCTCAGGTGCTTTGGAGAATAGCTTGACTCCCTCTTCTTTGTGGCAGCCCTTGAGATATCGGAACACTGCTATCGTGTCTCCCCTACTCCTTCTTTTCATTAAACTAGACATATCCAGTTCCAGCAACTGTTCTTCATATGTTTTAGCCTCCAGTCCTCTAATCATCTTTGTTGCTCTTCTCTACACTCTTTCTAGAGTCTCCACATCTTTTTTACATCGTGGTGACCAAAACTGAATGCAATATTCCAAGTGTGGCCTTACCAAGGCCTTATAAAGTGGTATTAACACTTCACGTAATCTTGATTCTATCCCTCTATTTAGGCAGCCTTGAACTGTGTTGGCTTTTTATCTTCTTACAGAAGGAAACTTTGAGACTTCCCAACCACAGAAATGATCGACCTCACACCTGCTTACCAAACCTGGATGGAGTGTTGATCAAACTACAGAGGAAGCTTTCATCTATCTGTCTCCCTAAACAATAACGAGTCATTTATATAGGACCCTACATTAAAAACAAGCCATATTCTGCTTTTTTTTATAAAGTGTGACCCAGGCCATCTTGACAGCAACGGTCCCAAATACACCAAAGCTTCAGGAATTCACCCTCAAGCACCCCAGAGTAGAAATCAGCTCTCCTAAATCTGCACAGAAAGGAGGGGGACAGGAAAAAAAAATCTGAAGATAGTAGTTAAGGATGAAAAAAAATAAAAATAAAATTGTATTCCTTCGCGGTGAGATATATGACTGGCTTGTGGAGGAGATACCAGGAGTCACAAATTCTCGCGGGATGATTCCCTAAACTAGACACATTTGTCATCCTAAACTAAGTCATTGTGTGGTTGTTAAGGGAGAAGTATAAAATAAAATGAGACTCGCAGAGCTCCTTCGAAGGATGGCAATATAATAAATATGTCAAAAACATTTAGGATCAAAAAACATGAGGCTTCTACAACTGGTGGGTTTTTTTTTTTCCAGGAGAAACACCCAATCATTTGAGAGACAGGAGGAATTCTAGAAGAGTTTAAAAAGCACTATAGGAGTTAGCACCCACCCCTCTCCTAGGAAAATGAGATATTTTAGGAAATATTCAAAGGGCAGAATATTTCTCCTAAAAGGGAGGCAGAAACTCAGCTCCCCCTCACTTTTGTCAATGGGCCTGGCCCAGTCTATTCTACATAACAAATATCTACCTCCTTCAGGCAGAGCCATAGTAGGAATTGCCCAAAGCCCTTTCATTACATCATCACCCAGCAAGAGTCAACCAAGCCTGGGACTCGAAAGACAACCTATAAAGTTACCCCTGCATGGCCCCATGGGAGTCTGACAACCAATCAGAATGCAAGCTCAAATTCAAAACCCAACAGAGGGCATAAAACCCAGGCACTCTCAGCATCTCTGCCCATGTGATCCTGTTCGTCAATAAACCTTCTTTCCAAGCAACTTCCATGAATCCAGTGTCTTTTTCCCCACTTGGAACTGAACCCAGATGGACATTTCTTCCAACAGCACCAATTGTGAATACAGTCCATCAACAAAATGCTGACACATACACACCCAAAATCATTAGGACCACCCCATTAGAGTATCCAGAGTCGTGTGAATCTGGAGGCAACCCACGCCAAGCTCTTCCACCAAAGCTGCCACCGAATTACAATCTGGGGACAACTTTGGAATGTGTCAGAAGGAGGAGATTGCTCCTAGAGACTCTGCAGGATGTGTCCCTGTTAACGGCATTTAATTCATGTAATTTAATTCAATCTAAATGCAAATTAAACTATACCCCTGGCCCTTTCCGAGCACAATCCTTGGCAAGCTGCTCGGAGATAACCGGACCCCTTGGCCCAAAAAGATTGTGACTACGGAACTATCTCAGACAACTAGCGGGCCTGAGCAGAGACAAGCAAAGCCCAAACCATTTCGGAAGGGAGGGAAATCTCTGTTTATTCGCCTCAGACGTTTCTGGATAGGTAGCTGTAAGACCAAACGGGAGGCTGTAAGAATGCCGAATTATTGCAAAGGCCAGAAAAGCAGCCATTTTGCTAAACGATGCGGTCATCCCTTCACTCCCGTTTTCTTCTGTGGGCCCCAAGTTAGATTTGGAAGAGGAATCAATTTATTTATTTATTTAGTTAGTTAGTTAGTTAGTTAGTTAGTTAGTTAGTTAGTTAGTCAGCTAGTCAGTCAGTCAGTCAGTCAGTCAGTCAAACATGTACAAGGTAATAGGTATAAGTAAAAACTTGGACATGAACACAGGAAATGAGTAGGGACGGTAGGCACGCTGGTATGCTTATGCACGCCTCCTTTACAGACCTCTTAGGAATGGGGTGAGGTCCATGGTAGACAGTTTAAGGTTGAAGCTGTGGGGGTTTGAGGCTCTAACAACAGAGTCAGGTAGTGCATTCCAGGCATTGACCACTCTGTTGCTGAAGTCGTATTTTCTGCAATTGAGTTTGGAGCGGTTTACCTTAAGTTTGTATCTATTGTGTGCTCTTGTGTTGTTGTGGTTGAAGCTGAAGTAGTCATTGACAGGTAGGACATTGTGGCAGATAATAGTATCTACTATGCTTAGGTCAGACTGAAGTCGGCGTAGTTCTAAGTTGTCTAAGCCCAAAATTTGAAGTCTGGTGGCATAAGGTATTTTATTGTGGGTAAAGGAGTTGAGGACTCTTCTCGTAAAATATCTCTGGACTCTCTCGATTGTATTTATGTCCGATATTCACTCCCTCCCCACTCCAGGGGAAGGATACTGCAAAATCCCCATTCCCTCCCCACTCCGGGTGGAAGGATACTGCAAAATCTCCATTCCCTCCCACTCTGGGGGAAGGATACTGTAAAATCTCCATTTCCTCCCGATCAACTGGGACTCGGGAGGCAGAGAATAGATGGGGGCGGGGCCAGTCAGAATTTTTACGACCGGTTCTCCGAACTACTCAAAATTTCCACTACCGGTTCTCCAGAACTGGTTAGAACCTGCTGAAACCCACCTCTGAAATCTATCATGTAAATTATCTTCCTGATGACTTCACAATATGCTTGTGCCATTTCCTCCCCTCTAATCCAGCATGCATTTAACTCCTGACCCTCTCACTACTCGTTTTAGCTCACCATGGCCATCTTGACATCTGAAAGATTATCCCCAAGAGATTGAGACAAGGGGGGGGGGAAACACCTGTATCTACTCTTGATTTACACCGACTGGTAAAATGCTCCCTAAGGTGCCTGGATTTCATTGTTCTCTTCTTCCCTCCCTGCAGAGGCCAGAGAATTTGACTTTCAGAAGCAAACTGCACCTCTGAGCAATCACCTTCCCCCCATGTTTAGCCGTGGAACAAGAGGCTAAATTTAGAACCGTTCGCCCATTACGAAGCTACGAAAACACATAAAGACCTCTACAACGTCCGGATTTAAAGCAGCCAAGAATGCATTCCATAAATGTTAGCTGCCTAATGGATGAACCTTAAGCTTTGATTTGTTCTGATTCATCGAACTACAGCAAAGGGGTAGAGTAGTTTTTTTATCTGGCTTTCTTTCTCCGAAATGTTGACCCTCACAGAGGAAGACCGACAGAGAGACCTATTCAACCCTTCTTCTTACCAGAAAGACCAGGGATGCAAAATCATCATCATCATCATTTATAATGCCTTGGAAAGGCTACACTTAGAATACTGCATTCAGTTTTGGATCACCGCGATGTAAAAAAAAAAAAGATGTGGAGACTCTAGAAAGAGTGCAGAGAAGAGCAACTGGAGGCCAAAACTTATAAAGAACGGTTGCTGGAATTGGGAATGTCTAATTTAATGAAAAGAAGGACAAGGGATCTTCTACTCCAACCCCCTGCTTAGACAGGAAACCCTACACCACCTGAGACAAATGGTTATCCAACATCTTCTTAAAAACTTCCAGTGTTGGAGCATTCACAACTTCTGTTCCACTGATTAATTGTTCTGTCAGGAAATTCCTCCTTGGTTCTAGGCTGCTTCTCTCCTTGATTAGTTTCCACCCATTGCTTCTTGTCCTGCCCTCAGGTGCTTTGGAGAATAGCTTGACTCCCTCTTCTTAGTGGCAGCCCCTGAGATATTAGAACAATGCTATCTAAGGGGTTACCCCAAAGAAGAGAGGGGGTCAACCAGTGGTGAAATCCAATTTTTTTACTACCAGTTCTGTGGGCATGGCTTGTTGGGCGTGGTGAGGTGTGGCTTGGTGGCCATGGCTTGGTGGCTGTGGCAGGGGAAGGATCCTGCAGAATCTCCATTCCCACCCCACTCCTGGGGGAAGGATGTTGCAAAATCTCCATTCCCACCCCACTCTGGGGCCAGCCAGAGGCGGTATTTGCTGGTTCTCCGAACTGCTCAAAATTTCCGCTACCGGTTCTCCAGAACCTGTCAGAACCTGCTGGATTTCAACCTATTCTCTAATATCCTCCAATATCCCTCCTTCTCTATCTCAACAGATCAAAAGCAGTTGCCTTCCATTTTTAAAAAGGATGGAAACTACTTATATAGATTTACAGGTACCTGCAAAGCTGGAGACAGATGGATTGTACAGTCCTTAATCTGGGAGATGAAAAAGTCAGGGGTATTTTCCCACTGCTGCCTTCTCTCCTTGGAAAAAGCCCCCACCCCAAATCTTCCCTTCAAATCGTCTTCCGGAAAACTGCTAAAATATGGCTTGTTCCAACAAGCCTTGGAGGTTAATATCTGTCCCTTCTCTCCTGCCATCTGTTTGGGGCAGTATGCTTTCTTCATTCTCTGTTCTTTGTAACCAGCATCACGATGTGGATTTGGGACTTGGCTCTTTTTAAGACTTCGGCTTGGGGATGGCTAAAAAAGTGATGGCTGTGAGATAAGTAAATCTCTTCCCTAAATGCGCGGTCAGCTACAACCTCCAATACAGCTGGAAACACATCGAGGGCTGAGATTTGCATTCATCCCCATTTCTGCAATCAAATAAGGCTGGCAGGTGCTTTAAAATATGCTGAAGCTGCTTTGACTGCAGAGAAGGACAGCAGAAGAAAACACTGTACAGACGACAAGGGTGTTTCTTAAGTTTGGCAACCTAAAGGTGGTGTGTGGACTTCAACTCCCAGAATTCCCTGGGAGTCGCGGGAGGGGGAATTCTGGAAGTTGAAGCCTACACGAGTGGCCACCAACCTTTTGGGCATCAGGGACTGGTTCTGTGGAGAAAGGTTTTTCTGTGGACCAGAGTGAGTGTGGTTTCACGCACCGCCTGCCGTGGATGGGGCTTGTTTGCGCGGCTAAATTTCCCAATTGCTGTCCTAATCTACTCCTGTTCCACTCTTTCCCATCCCATCTATCCTTAACAGCAGAAAGTTTTAATTTTATTTTGCTGAACCGAAATGGGAAGCAGCTGAAGTGTGGGTTGAAAGAACGAGCAAAAACACTTTTGAGGGCTGGATCTGATTCTCAGACCACAGATTGTGCACAGGGCTCCGTTTAGCAGTAGAAAAATGACAATTCCTGCATATGCCGTAGAGTTCACAAGCCTTTCCCAAGTTTAACTTGACATTTCAATATGCCACAAATTTTTCATGCTTTTCATTTTTTTTTCTCTTGTACCTTTTTTTTTTTTTTTTTTTTACAAAATTAGTAGTGTGGATTAGGTATTCAGATGTGTACTCTTCGAAGCCAAGAACATCTGTTCTTTATTATATATGGATGCATTCTGATGATTGGAAAATTTGAAAAATAATTTAGAACTACTGGTAGAACGGTAGAATGTTTCTTTACAGAGAGCAAGCTAGGTTCCATGATGGAGCTTCTGTGCAAAGGTGATTTTAGGATACGCTGTCAATCAATCTGAACAGAGCTGGCCGGGACCTTGGAGGTCTTCTGTTCCAACTCCCTGTTCAATTCAGACAAATGACTGTCTTCAAAAATTTTAGCAAGGGGTTCTCTGCCCAGTTGCTGGGTGGGTGTGGCCATGGTGGGTGTGGCCTAGTTGGCCTCCTGCACCATGGCGGGGGGAGTTGTCCTCCCCGGGCTCTGGAGGCTTTCCTCGAGCCTCCGGGAGGGTGAAAATGGCCTCCCCAGGCTCCGGAGGCCCTCCGGAGGCCTTCGTGTGCACCCTGCACTTATCTGCATCCAAAACGGGCCGCGTGGGGACTCCTGGGAGGGGAGGGGAGAGGTGGGGTGGGCGGGGCCAGCCAGGAGTGAGATTTGGGGGTTCTCCGAACTGCACAGAATCTTAGCTAGAGGTTCTCCCGAACTGCTGCGAATCCCCAGCAGCCCCACCCCTGGTCCAGTCTCTTCTTAAAAACCTCCAGTGATGAAGCATCCACAACTTCTGATGGCAAGCTTGTTCCACTGGTTAATTGTCCTCAATGTTAGGAAGTTTCTCCTTAATTCCAGGTGGCTTCTCTCCTTGCTTAGTTTCCATCCATTCTTTCTTGTCCTTCCCTCCAGTGCTTTGGAAAATAAATTGGCTACTACTACTCTTTGTAGTAGCCTCTCAAATACTGGAATACTGCTATCATGTCACCTGTCTTTCTTTTCTGTAGATCAGTGTTTCTCAACCTTGGAAGCTTGAAGATGGGTGGACTTCAACTCCCAGAATCCCCCAGCCAGCGCTGCTGGCTGGGGGATTCTGGGAGTTGAGGTCCACCCATCTTCAAGCTACCAAGTTTGAGAAACATTGATCTAGATTAACCAAACCCAAATCCTGCCATCGTTCTTCAGATGTTTTAGTCTCCAGGCCTTTAATCATCTTAGTTGGAGCTCAATTTCATATTTGATTAACTGGTGAGGTTTTTACGCCCTTCCTGACCCTGAGAACATTATGTAAAGCGATCTAATGCGAAACTGTCAGCTTTAAGGAAAGTTTTTCAAAGAAATAAACCAACGCTCCGTTTCTAACAACCGCCTATCTGCGGCTCTTGCAAAAACCAAGTTTTGGAAAGGCATTTAAAGAAAGGCTGACTATGTTTTAAACTTGGAAGGCTTCGTTGCAGTTATGCTAGGTGCAAACAAGATTTTTTTTAAAAAAAAAAAGAAGATCCGAGGTCTTTTATTTATAACTCAGTGCTCTTCCTGTTTTAATGCTAAGATCACCTCATCGTCACCCACTTTTTCTTATTTGGATATAGACAAAGAATGAACGCAATATTGGACTAAGAACTAGGCAAGATGCCAAAAATGCTAACCAGTACATTTGCATTTCCATAGCAACCCTTCACATGAAGAATGTACAGAACGGTGAAGTTTTTAAAAATAACTCTGCACTCCGCCCAAATCTGCATATACATATTTTGTCTTTTTTTTAAAAAAAAATGAATTGACATGAGCAATCCTTCTTATCCTGTTCCACTATTGCTGATATTCCAACCAACAATTCTCAGGACAATAAGGCACCGTCTAGGTAAGGTTGCGGGACGCGATGATGATGGAAGGATGCGGTGGCTCGGTGGCTAAGATGCTGAGCTTGTCGATTGAAAGGTCGGCAGCTCAGTGGTTCGAATCCCGAGTGCCACGTAACGGGGTGAGCTCCCGTTACTTGTCCCAGCTTCTGCCAACCTAGCAGTTCAAAAGCACGTAAAAGAAAATGCAAGGAGAAAAATAGGGACCACCTTTGGTGGGAAGGGAACAGCGTTCCATGCGCCTTTGGCGTTGAGTCATGCCGGCCACATGACCACGGAGACGTCTTCGGACAGCGCTGGCTCTTCGGCTTTGAAACGGAGATGAGCACTGCCCCCTAGAGTCGGGAACAACTAGCACATATGTGCAAGGGGAACCTTTACCTTTACCTAGGTAAGGTCAGGATGGGAACTATTGCATGAGTCTGAGAATGAATCGACGTTGTTGACCTTGAAGAAGGGGTTGGTGGGCTTCCGGAAGACATCAGGCTGATTGATACAATTACAGGTACCTAGTCCTCGACCTACAACAGTTCATTTAGTGACCGTTCAAAGTTACGACGGCACTGACAAAAGTGACTCAGGACTTATGAAATCCCCGTGGTCACATGATTAAAATTCAGACGCTTGGCAATCGACTCGTATTTATGACGGTTGCATTGTCCTGTGATCCTGTGGATCTCCGTTTTGTGACCTTCTGACAAGCGAAGTCAATGGGGGAAGCCAGGGGTAAAATCTACTTACCTTCCCAAGCGGTTCGGAAGTGTACACACCGCGTGTGCAGACCCTCTGTGCATGCACAAAAGGTAAAAAACAGGTTACTTCCTGGTGAAAACCAGGAAGTAACAACAACCGGGCAGGTGGGCGGAGCCTTGTGCCGCCATCGCTACCAGTTCTCCGAACCACTGTCCGCCATCGCTACCGGTTCTGCCAAACTGGGCCGAACCAGGAGCATTTCACCCCCTGGGGGAAGCCCTGTTCGCTTAACTGCTGTAAAGGGTTCACTTTACAACTGTGTCAAGAAGTCCGTAAAATGGGGCAAAATAAACTGAACAAAAGTCTCACTTAGCGACAGAAATTTGGGGCTCCATTGCGGTCGCAAGTCGAGGACTTACCTACCTAGTATTAGGAACAGATGAAGCAGCATCTCTATGGAGATTCTCAATCATCCAGCTCATGGTTGCCCCAAAGATGCTCTTTCCAAAAGGCAACTTTAAAACTCTTTTTCCTTTAAAACATTTTGCTTTCCATTGGAAAACCGAAGAAGCAGCAACCATACCACAACAAGACGAAGCAATAAAGAAGATGTGACAAGAGCCTTGATAGCACAGTGGTCTAAGCACCCTGTTATTAACACAGCTGCCTGCAATTACTGCTGGTTCGAATCTCGCCAAGGCTCAAGGTTGACTCCGCCTTCCATCCTTTCTAAGGTAGGTAAATTGAGGACCCAGTTTGTGGGGGCAATAAGCTGACTTTGTATAAATATACAAAAGTATGAAGGCTATTGCTTAACGCATTGTAAGCCGCCCTGAGTCTCCGGAGAAGGGCGGCATATAAATCAAATTAAAAAAAAAAAAAGTTATTGTCAAAGACCCCATCGTCAGTTAGCCCAAAGTATGGAAGGAATACCAGCTCTAAAGCTGTTTAAAAGACAGGTAGGGTGAGATGGGGAGGGGTGGGGGAGCTACAAGCCTAAGGGGAATCTTGTTCCAGTCGTGTTGAACACTGTCAGAGGAGATTGTCTCATGCCAGAGAATGAGTTACGTCTCAGGGCTTTGCCTGAAAAAAAACTGTCAGCTTTTAATCAATGTCCCAGATCCCTGGTCAATTTCATGCAAAGCCAGACTGACAAGAAGCACGCATGACTCATTTCTTAAAACAAATATCTGAGCACCATCGCAACCTCCACAAGTGCGTATAGTCAAGGCGATGGTTTTCCCAGTTGCAATGGATGGCTGTGAAAGTTGGACCATAAGAAAGGCTGAGCGCCAAAGAATGGAGGCCTTTGAACTCTGGTGCTGGAGAAGACTCCTTTGATGAGGCCCCCTGGGATTTCATAGCAAAATCACTGGTGAAATCCGGTGAAATCTGAGCACCTCAAGAAATTTCAGGGAATATTTCAGAGAAGAAGCAAAGACATTCACTGCCCTCAATTGGTTAGAAGAAATAACTATCTTGGTTACCGTATTTTTCGGAGTATAAGATGCCCCTTTCCCACCCCACCCTAAAAGAGGGTGAAAATTTAGGTGTGTCTTATACACTGAATGTAGCCCTGCCAACCCACTGCCCCCCACCCTTTGACCTCTGCCTCCCGGCAATTTACCTCCTTGCAGCAAGCAGCAAGAAGAAACAACCCATGTCAGCTTCAGCACAGCCTAATTAGCAGAAGTTGATTGTCCGCCTCCCGACTCTCAGCTGTTTCAGGCTGCAGGGATTGCCTTTGCCTATTGCTATGCAGGCCTCTGCTGCTTGCTGCAAGGAGGTAAATTGCTGGGAGCAGATTTTTTTTTCTTGTGCTAATCAAGCTATGCTGAAAACGAAAATGAAAGTAAGGCAGGCTATTTGCTGTTTGCTGCAAGGAGGCAAAATTGCTGGGAAGCAGAGGCAGGTTTCTTTTTCTTTTTTTCCTCACCATAAAAGGTAGGTGTGGTTTATAATCCAGAGTGTTTTATACTCCAAAAAATACGGTACTTCTGAAGGCCAGCCAGTAAGCTTTCTGAATGTCTCCAAAACACTACAGACTCAAAATGTTCTCCATGACTTGAAGGCCTGAACGATCATAGAACATTCAGGGACTTAGACCAATCAATATTGTGTTGCCCACTCAACATGTGTCAAAGAGGAACGTTGGTGCTTTCAAATGATAAACTCCCTTGAGGAAGAGACTTTGTCATTCTTCAAATCCTGGAAAGTGACTCTAATTCAACTGCCAAAGGAAAATGTCACGAGGAAGTCATCCTGATTGTCAACCTGCCACGTTCCTTTGGCGCAGAATTCCGCTTTGGAGGATATCTCCTTTGGCTCAAAACTGGGTTTATTTTCCGGAGAACAGAACTGGCAAGACGAAGGATGTACGTTGAGTAGCGTTCCAGACCAAGAGATGCTCCGTAGCGGACTCACTTTGCACGCAAAAGATCCATCCAGTCTTGTGATACCTCCAGTCCCAGGAGAACCAAAGGGATACAATTGGTCCTCGACTTACAACAGTTCATTTAGGGATAGTTTAAAGTGACAACGGCACTGGGAAAAAAAAGCGACTTATGACCAGTTTTCACACTTAAGGCCGTTGCAGCCTTAAGTCCCCATGGTCACGTGATCGAAATTCAGACGCTTGGCAACTGACTCATATTTATGACGGTTGCAGGGGTCACGCAATCTGCTTTTGTGACCTTCTCACCAGCAAAGTCAACAGGGGAGCCAGATTCATTTAGCGACCCGTGTTACTAACTTAACCGCTGCAGCGTTTCACTTAGCAGCGGTGGCAAGAAAGGCCATAAAATGGGGCAAAACTCGCTTAACAAATATCTCACTTAGCAACAGAGATGTT
>NC_142075.1:15962500-15982500 GCF_059756535.1 Pantherophis guttatus | reverse complement strand
ACATGTTGGATGTGATGTGGGTGGTGTAATCAATAATGTTTGTATACTTCTTTCCCCAGGCTGCATTCCTGTACGGAGACTCTGGGCTGTGTGCAGCTTTTAAATCCTGCCTTTAACTGATCAAGATCAGTGAAGTGGGCTTGGCCTTGTGATCTTTGCTACAACTGTGTGAGTGTCAAAATCTCACAGGCAGCTGTGCAAGGGGGAGACATATATGACATCGTCCATATACCGAGAGATGGATCTTTTTTTAAAAATGTAAAATCTGCTGGGTACTTAAAATCAGTGGTGAAATCCAATTTTTTCTTACTACTGGTTCTGAGGGTGTAGCTCAGTGGGCGTGGCTTGGTGGGTGCATCAGGGGAAGGATACTTCTCCATTCCCAGCCCACTGCAGGGGAAGGATACTGCAAAATCCCCATTCCCTCCCCACTCCTGGAGGAAGGATATTGCAAAATCTCCATTCCCACCCCACCCTGGGGCCAGCCAGAGGTGATATTTGCTGGTTCTCCGAACTGCTCAAAACTTCCGCTACCGGTTCTCCAGAACCTGTCAGAACCTGCTGGATTTTACCCCTGCTTAAAATGCAGTTTGTTTGGTGTTGAAGCATTGTGTGAACTTTGCCACAAAAGATTTACAACCAGATTTACAACCTTTGTGGCTTAGCCCAGCCCAGCCACACATGGTTTATTCTACAAATCTAATCACAGTCTAATCTTTCATATAGGGCCAAAGATTAGAATTGGCTGTCTCTTGGTGGTGGTGGAGTGTCATCTGGATATTTCCATTTCAGTTACCGTGAACTTAATTCGTAGCCTAAAAATTGATTTAGTAACTGCTGCTGAATAAATCATGAAGATTGAAATATACTGCTCAAAAAAATAAAGGGGACACAAGCAGAAGACATCCGAGATCTGAATGAATGAAATAGCCTTATTAAATACTTTGTTTGTTACATACAGTAGTTTATACACTGCTCAAACAACTAAACGGAACACAAAACTACTGTATGTAACGAACAAAGTATTTAATAAGGCTATTTCATTCATTCAGATCTCGGATGTCTTCTGCTTGTGTTCCCTTTATTTTTTTGAGCAGTGTATGTGGTACCAATAAAGGGGAATATTTGTAGCTCGGGGTTGAAATGAAGAGTCCTTGGTGCTCTCTGTGCTTGCTCCTTTTCTTGCAGATGTTTCATTACCTTAACCAGGTAACATCATCATAGTCCTAGCACTGATGTTACCTAGTTAAGGAAATGAAACATCTGCAAGAAAACAAGCTCAGAGAGCACCAAGGATGAAATATGCGTGGCCTCTTACTTACCACATTAAGAGGTAATGTAACCAGAAAAACCAGTTGCCTCCTGAAAAAGCACCTTTGGGACAACCATGACCTGAGGATCTCCATGGACAAGAGGTAATGTACTTCAAATTGCATTTATCTTTGCTAGTTTCCCAACCTGCGTCGATAGGAACGGTAGCAGTTTTAATCTACCAAGTCTGTTAAAAAAATGGCTTAATCATGAGTCAGGATAAAGGTACGCCTGTTATTTTCAAGCAGTTACAATAACTACAATTTATTTTGGTCGCCACGATGTAAAAAAGATGTGGAGACTCTAGAAAGAGTGCAGAGAAGAGCAACAAAGATCATTAGGGGACTGGAGGCTAACGGTTGCAGGAACTGGGCATGTCTAGTTTAATGAAAAGAAGGACTAGGGGAGACATGATAGCAGTCTTCCAATACCTCAGGGGCTGCCCCAAAGAAGAGGGAGTCAAGCTATTCTCCAGAGCACCTGAGGGCAGGACAAGAAGCGATGGGTGGGAACTAATCAAGGAGAGAAGCAACTTAGAACTAAGGAGAAATTTCCTGATAGTTAGAACAATTAATCAGTGGAACAACTTGGCTCCAGAAGTTGTGAATGCTCCAACACTGGAAGTTTTTAAGAAGATGTTGGATAACTATTTGTCTGAAGTGGTGTAGGGTTTCCTGCCTAAGCAGGGGGTTGGACTAGAAGACCTCCAAGGTCCCTTCCAACTCTGTTATTCTATTCTATCATTTTAAAGGCATCAGTAATGACATCCTCTTCCCCCTTCGCACCTCAGCAATCTGGTAAACCAGGTTGGGTTGAGAGACGGCTTAAGCTCAGCTGTGGGACATTGGCAGCTCCAACTCGGAAGCTGCAAGTTTGAAAATCTGTCCATGTTTTTTGGAGCCCTTTAAAAAATAACTGAACTGTTGGGGCAAATTATTGAAGGGCTGGTCCTGTAGCATGATAATCAGTTGCTTTGATTCTGCGTTTCCTCTCTGGACTTCTGAAAATTGCCTTCTACTCTTTGTTCTTTTTTTGACAGGAAAGGAATTGGCTCCTTGCTTTTCTGATTTTTTTTTTTTGATTTTTTATTTTGCTGAGTGAAACTCTGTTTGACAAGCAGCAATTTGCTGAGAGGATGCATTCAAGTAAGATGACAGGCTGAGCTGTTTATTTTTGTTCATGTGATGTGAGATTAGGGCTTTGTACAAGAAGAAACAGAGCTGCAATAAGAAAGGAGACACTTCCACTGATAGGAGTTTGTTGCCGGTTAACTTCTGCAGCTGAAATCTGCGTACATGTAACATTGTACCATAGAAGCAAAAACCATAACTTTCTTTGCATTAAAATTAAGCAAGCAAGTAACAGTAACAGAGTTGGAAGGGACCTTGGAGGTCATCTAGTCCAACCTTGGTGGCGCAGCAGACTAAAGTGCTGTTAAATAGCACAGCTGCCTACAATTACTGCAAGTTCAAATCTCACCAGGATCAAAGTTGACTCAGCCTTCCATGCTTTCGAGGTAGGTAAAATGAGGACCCCGATTGTGGGGGCAATAAACTGACTTTGTATAAAAAAGAACACCACTTGGGGGGGACTGAAAGCCCCACTAAGCAGGTCTATACAAAAGTATGAAGGCTATTGCTTAACGCATTATAAGCCGCCCTGAGTCTCTGGAGAAGGGCGGCATATAAATTGAACCAATAAATAATTTTATTTTTATTTTATTTTATTTATATGCCCCCCTTTTCCGGAGACTCAAGGCGGCTTACAATGTGTTAAGCAATAGCCTTCATACTTTTGTATATTTTACAAAGTCAGCTTATTGCCCCCACAAACTGGGTCCTCAATTTACCTATCTTAGAAAGGATGGAAGGCTGAGTCAACCTTGAGCCTGGTGAGATTTGAACTTACTAATTGCAGACAGCTGGAGTTAAATTACAATGCATTAGTCTGCTGAGCTATCCAGGCTCCGTTATTAGCCTGGATATTAGTCAGTTAGCCTGCAATACTGCATTGTAACCATTGTAACCACTGGGAAGGAAGGAAGGAAGGAAGGAAGGAAGGAAGGAAGGAAGGAAGGAAGGAAGGAAGGAAGGAAGGAAGGAAGGAAGGAATAGCACTTAGACTTATATACCGCTTCACAGTGCTTTACAGCCCTCTCTAAGCCATTTACAGAATCAGCCTAATGCCCCCAACAATCTGGGTCCTCATTTTACCAACCTCGGAAGGATGGAAGACTGAGTCAACCTTGAGCCTGGTGAGATTCGATCTGCCAAACTGCTGGCAGCCGGTGATCAGCAGAAGTAGCCTGCAGTACTGCACTCGAACCACTGTGCCACTGTGGCTCCAAGCATCCAAGATTCTTGGGAAGACTGGCATTTTTATGTTACTTCCTATGTTGGAATTTTCTTTTCACTTGAAGAGAGATGAAATGAATGTTTGAGAAAAGTTGGCTGAATGTTTGGTAAAGTTAAACTTTACCAGACGTCTTCTACAACAGCTTTCACTCAACTAGGTTGGTACCAAATTCCCTGTCCTTTCTACCCTCTACTGAAAGGGAGATATACCAACTGGGGATGAGGAGAATTGTGGTCCTCTCAAACCTGCAGGATGTTTGGTGGGGAAAATTGTCACCATTAGCCTTAGAAGTTAATTTTGATCTTCAAGGATTTATCCATGGTCTTGTTGCTTGACAGGTGGGGAATATAATATCCCCCATCTCTGAAGCAAGACAAGGCTATCGCTGCTGGTTTCACAACCGCAAGGCCAAAATTAACAACCTGACAGATGAGTTTTTAAAAGCTTGATCTTAAAAATAGATCTTTGCAGGTAATGGAAGAACTGGCTACAATCCACAAAGGAGGTAAGCTGTGGTCTAAGGCCTTCAGTGGTATTTTATGTGGTATGGAAGTAGGCTAAATTCAGATCATAACATTTAAATGGTTTTCTTTTTTTCTTGGTGAGGATCCCATAAATAGTTCTCATTTGGAGCAAGCTTAAGAGTCCTAGACAAAAGGTTAGCCATCCTTAAATTATCTGCCAGAGTTGGCTGTTTTATGGTGGAACAAAACAAATTTGCAGAGGTAGCAAACAGGTTTGCAATTGGAAAGACCAATGAACGTTGGCGCAAAATGGCTGACATGGAGACCATGCTATGTATAAAGGTTCCCCCCGTACCAGGGTTCTGCAACCTTAAACACTCAAAGAGCCATTTGGACCCATTTCCCACAGAAAAGAAAACACCGGGAGCCACAAAACCCTTTCTGTGACTAACTATTTCCAAAGCAGGCCTGGTTTGGGGGAGGGGGTGGGGAATGTTGCTGAGGCTCAGATGGGTTGGTTCTGGTTTTTGTAATAACTCATCAATCAAAGATGAAGCTAAATCCAACCCCTTGTAATTATGTGTTATTTGTGTGGCTCATAATGCAGCTGCTGATAATAACGGTAAAGAAAAGGTTTCCCTGTCCAGTTGTTTGTTTCTTAGCCAAAGGAGCCAGTATTGTCCAAAGATATTTTCCATGGTCATTTGTCCAGCCTGACTGAATAAAAATAGAATAGAATAGAATAGAATAGAATAGAATAGAATAGAATAGAATAGAATTCTTTATTGGCCAAGTGTGATTGGACACACAATGAATTTGTCTTGGTGCATATGCTCTCAGTGTACATAAAAAGAGAAGATACATTCGTCAAGAATCATAAGGTACAACACTTAATGATAGTCATAGGGTACAAATAAGCAATCAAATCATACTAGAAAACAATATAAATCGTAAGGATACAAGCAACAAGGTTACAGTCATGCAGTCAAAAGTGGGAAGAGATGGGTAGTGGGAACGATGAGAAGATTAATGGTAGTGCAGACTTAGTAAATAGTTTGACAGAGTTGAGGGAATGATTTGTTTAGCAGAGTGATGGTGTTTGGGAAAAAACTGTTCTTGTGTCTAGTTGTTCTGGTGTGCAGTGCTCTATAGCATCATTTTGAGGGTAAGAGTTGAAACAGTTTATCTCCAGGATGTGAGGGGTCTGTAAATATTTTTACAGCCCTCTTTTTGACTCGTGCATTAGTCAATGGAAGGCAGGTTGGTAGTAATTGTTTTTTCTGCCGAGGAGCATGGAACACAGTTACCTGCCCACCAAAGTGGTACCTATTTATCTACTCGCATGTTTTGGAACTGTTAGGTGGGCAGGGCTTATCACTTATTATCAGGCTGCTGATAAGTCATAAGATATTAAATGTGAATAATTACCTTCTTTTTTGTGCATAAATCTTGGATCAGAGACATGAATGGTGCTATTTAAATAAACATGAATGCGTAATGATGCAAGAAATGAATTTATGCAAATACTGTAAGGTTTCTGGAGCTCTCCAGCCAAGCTTCCTCATGTACAATTCCTACCGCTATCTTTCGGCAATCCCATCCTTAACCAATTCCTGTTTCAATTAATACCAATGAAACTTGCTTCCATTCTTATTTTGCAGAAAGGAAAACAGCTAGAAAAAAGCGAGGATTATAAGAATTGCAGAATGACGATAACTATCTCCCCAGTTCTGGTGCTGCAGGTAGAGGAAGGGCAATGTCAGGTTCCGATGTCATCTCAAATAAATTGCATTCCCAAACAATTAATCTTTGCTGAAATCTTCCATTTATTGAGTACGACAATCTGGCCCCGACTTCGTCGTAGCCGATACTAACCCTCTGACCCCAAACCCTTCCCTTTCCGTTCCCCAATTCTCAGCGTCTCATTGGCCATCTTCCAAGTCAGTCTCCCCAGCTCCTGACTTCAACCCACAGGAATGTCCCCCCTCCCATCCCATCTCCTAAGGGATATTATCTACAGAGAAAATAAGTAGGTGAAAAGTCAAGCCTCGTCTTCTCCTCTTTATGGCAGCATTAGAATGCTGACAGGCAATTGAATAACCAAATCCCCTAATCTTGAGTTAAATGGGAAGAAAATCTGATGCTGCAATACGTGAAGGAGACTTCACACATTGCAGCATCCACAGGAGGACCAGCCCTTCCTGAGGTATCTCGTCCATGAAGATGGCAGTCCTGAATAGCGTACTTCCATATTATTTGCTGGTGCTCTCGCTTCTGTCTAATTGGACAAAATAAATACCTCTCTAGGGCTAAAAGGCAGTTTATCTAGAAGCATCTGCAAATGGTTTACTTAACTTATGCAAAATTTAGTCTCATTTGATATGTGCGTCTTTGTGCAGTGCCGGAAAATATTTCAAGCTGTTGACTGCTGGGAGCTGGTTTTTAGATGCAGGTTTTGAAACATAGAAGCCCTAACTTCGAGCCAGGCCAAGCCAGGTATTTTAGACCCAGCAACAAGCTTTTTAAAAGGACGTCTGGACTTTCTCCAGTTCAATACAGCTCTGGTACTTAAGCAATGTGGCCTTCATCTAAATAATAATTACGGTAAGGAAAGGACTCCCTTGGGTCAAGCGTGACTCCTAGGTTTCTTGGCCAGAATACAGAGATAATCTGTCCTGGTTCTCCTCTTTAACTTTTGACTTCACATTGTTGCCTGCAGCTTTGGGAATCGCCTGATTGGTTTCCCCCATCAAAATAATTTTTGTTTTCAACTCTTGGTGGTTCTTGCTTTATTTTTCTGAGATCATGCACTCCAAAAGAGCCAGAAGAGGGATGGGAATGCTAACTGTGGTTCACAAATTACACTCCAGCCTAATTTGTAAAGTTTACTTACAAAGCCTCCATTCTTTCCCTTGCTAATCTCTGGACCGTAATGAATGGATTCATACAGACGTGCGTCCTGATCACGCATAAAATACGTTGTTTTAATCCAGGGGTGTCAAACTCAAGGCCGGTGGGCCAGATCTGGCCTGCGGGGGACTAAGATCTGGCCCACGAGGCCACACTAGAAACAGCAAAGGACCAGCCCGCGGTGCCACTGCCAGCGAAAATGGAGCTTGCAGCTCCCCCAGGCTTCGTTTTCGGCTGTGACGGCCCCCTGCAGCCCTCTGCCAGAAACAACAGAGCTTGGGAGGGTTGCAAGCGGACCTCCTGAATTCTGTTTTCCGTGGTAGAGGGCTTCAGGAGGCCATTGTGGCCGAAAACGGATCCTGGGGGAGTCACGTGTGGCCCTTCCGAGCTCCATTTTTGCTGGCAGAGGGCTTCAGGAGGATCCCCTCCAGTCCCGCCCAGGCCACCACAGATGCCCCCGACACAATGGAGGTCAAATTGGCCACACCCACCCTGGCCGTGCCCCCCCTCCCGAGGTCAAACACAGCCCTGATGCGTCCCTCAATGAAATCGAGTTTGATACCCCTGTTTTAATCTAAGGATCCCAATAGGCTGTTTGGCCTAATGTGCGGTCCAAAGGTAACCAAGGATGATCAAGGGAGTTAGATCCTGCAGCACCTTCGGACGATGAATAATACGATCCGTTTTTACAATACAGGCCAAATAAAAGAACGGATGTGAACAAGTAAGCCTTTGTTCAATCTTCTTTCCAAGAGTGTAAGAAGCTCGATTCATTTCAGAGCAAAATGTGAGAGCTAATTTTACTTTAATTAACTTTGCTTCAGTGGCAGCTGTTACAAGGGGTCTCTTTTTTTCCAAGCTACTTTAGTTTTAGCATGTTTTTTAAGATCCTATCTCTTAGGCTGTTTTATTCTAACTCCCTTCACCTTTCCTTCAACTTCCTGATTCTAAAAGATTGGCAGCAAATAATAGAGTTGGAAACAAAAGTGCTATTACCTGTTACTGTTTGGATATTAATTTAAGATAACGGCTTGAACGGGTCAGGTTGATTTGCACGCTTCTCCAGGGTCAGACAGAACCAGTAGAGAAATTTGTAGGGCATCTGACCCTTACAACCCTGGTTAGGTGTATTTCATTGTGTGGGCAGCTAAGTGTTGTGGCCCTGCCCTCTGAGCCTAGCTCCGAACATGAGGAAGAGGAGTCAGCCAGGCCTCCCTCTCCAGGCCCCTCCCCTCTGGCACTGTCTCAGGTGCCGGCCGAGGGAGAGGAGATTAGCCAGGAGCCAGGTGTCTTGGATGAGAGCGAAGAAGGAGAGCAGTCATTCCTGGATGCACGCCAACGAAGGCATGATAAACGGTTGCAGCAGTTAAGGAGGCGTGCTAGGGATTAGAACTGAGTCACTGGACCACACCCCAGAGACTATATAAGAGAGGGTGGTGGCTGGTAAAACTCCGTGACGAACAAAAACGAACTTTGGCTAGTCACTTGAACAACGTCTGAAGCTGCCGAAAGGGATATTGTTTTGCTGGACTATTTGCAATGCGTATGTAATTTTATGTTATCTGTTGCAGTAAAAGCTCTTGGCAGACGGTGATTATATTGCTGCCAAGTTTGAGATAACGACCTGTGTGCGTGCCAAGTACTTTCTTAACCCTCGGCTGGCTGTGTTTGTGTGTGTGTGTGGACGGGGACAGATCACTAAGCATCTCTAAGAATTCGGTCTCTTTTTGGCAACGTATGGGAAAATGAGTTAATTCAGTCAGGTTATGTTTTTATTTTCTGGGGACAGCACATAGTTAAATTAAGGAATTTGCAACACAAGAAAAATAACCCAAAACAATCTTCTTCTCAAAGAAAAATAGGTAAAGAATTGTTTTACACAATGCGCTAGGTTGCAATGTGGTTACGCCCAAAATGATACGAAAAACCTGGACTTTAATATAAATTGTTGTGATTTGTAGAGCAATCCCCATTTATAACCAGTTTTGTTTTTTTTTAAAGGAGTATTTGCTTGTCAAGCATCTTCTATACATTGTACTTTAACGGCTGTTAATGTTCCTTTGTTTTTTTCTAATGGCTGCTCAGCGGTGTCCCAAAGCCAGATGTTTTATCTCAGATGCTGATGTGAGCAGGCAGGTCTGGCACATCAGCCTAAAGCCACGATGCTTGGCTTTTGTCTCGGTGTGTTGTAGAAATCTAGTCTTGCTTCTTTCAAATCTTACTAGATTTCTTTCTGTGCTTTAAAAACCATGATTTGGGGCTTAGTGTTTTGTGCGAACCAGCCAATTGTGGCTTGATAAACTACATTCAAGAAAATAGTTCGAACATGTTGTGGAAAGTGGAATTTAAACCTGTCTCTCTACTATCGGATGAGACCTTCCTAACCCCTGCCTTTGTTGTAATATTTTTTATTGTTTTATATCATACTTTTCTTTTATATCTTGAGGCGTGTGCTGTCTAGGTGTCCGAGGTTTTAACATACGAACAAACATCATCGTCATTATAATATGTATATAAACAAATATACAATATTTGTATATTTGTTTAATATATAAACAAATATACAATAACATCCATCATATTATAACATATATTATCTTCCATTGTAATATCAATTATATAACCATCAAGTAAGAAAAATATTACCCGTCTGTTTTCCTTTCTCATATACACCATATTCCACCCAATTTTACAACGACGGTCCATCTCTTTCCCTCTCTTCCCTTCTCCTTCCCTCTCTTCCCTTCTCCCCTCCACTTCTCTCTCCTTCCCTCTCTCCTTCCCTTCCCCCTCCTCCCTTTTTCTCTCCTCCTCTCCCTTCTCCTCTCTCTTCTTCTCCATTTCCCTCTCCTTCCCTTTCTCCTACTCCTCTCCTCCCATCCACTTCCCTCTCTCCTTTCCCCTCTCTCCTTCCCTCTTCTTCTGTCTCCTTCCTTCTCCTCTTCCCCCAACCTTTCTCCCCGCTTCTCTTATCTTCTCTTCTCCTCTCCTCCACCCCACTCGACTCTACTTTCCTCTCTCCCTTCTTCTCTCCACTAATAATAAAGAATTCTATTCTATTCTGTTCTGTTCTATTCTATTCTATTCTATTCTATTCTATTCTATTCTATTCTATTCTATTCTATTCTATTCTATTCTATCCCATCCCATCCCATCCCACTCCATTCCATTCCATTCCATTCCATTCTATTATTTTCTCCTTAGCTTATTAATTGAAACAAACTTGGAGAGCAAACCACTGCCAAAATCTAAAACCCGAGTTGCAAGTATTTTTCTATTATTTCAAAGTGAGAAAGATTGTTTGGCAAAGTTGGGCCTATATAGACATTCTCCCTGAACTATCTTGAATTTCATGGGCCTTTGATCTTCCTTTTATCTCTGCTCAGTCTTCTTATCGGCTTCCTTTCTTGGCCTCTCCTCTCTTCCCCCCCCCCCATTTTTAAATTAACACTTTGCTGAAAAGCTGGGCCCGGTGGTTGGGCGATCGTCTGTTGTAGGACACATCAGAATGGACAGCAATTTCTCGTTCACACTTTTGCTTTCTGCTGGTCTGAAGACAGGGGAATAGGGTGCCCAACCCAGCCAGAAACTCATGCAGTAGGTTGGCTTCTGAGTCTTTTGAAGGCAGATTTTAGAGGCTACTCTTCTCTTCCATTGTAGCTTGAATTGTATGAAGTTGGATTCCAGGAGCTACTAATTATAGTAGGGTTACTTTCCAGATGTGGCATCTGTCATTCAGGGAAGCCACTGGGCTTTCGAGAAAGCTCCAAGGTATGCTACTTAAATTGAAATAAAATGTCATTCCCCCCTCCCTTTCTCTCTCTCTCTCTCTCTCTCTCTCCCTCCCTCCTTCCCTCCCCTCTCCCCCCCTCTTTCTCTCCCTCCCTCCCCTCTCCCCCCCTCTCAATTGCTGGTCAGTAGTTGCAGAGAATTAAGAAATCCCTTAACAAGCATGTGGAGGAGAATTATTATGGCAAGTGGAGAGAAAATAAAATCTATTCCAGCCAAAAGCTATTTTTTGGGGGGTGACTATTAGCTGGTTTTTCCAATCCGGTCATTGTGGGTGTGCACATTCCCATGATTTGCTGAACAAGCCACAAACAGCTGAGTTTATGCACCATCCTGAGCCATGAATCATAATTAAAAGCCATAATGGCAGAGTTCAGACATCACAGGACAGCCATGATGTGGGCAGGAAAACAGCGAATAACCATTAGATGGCAACAAAGAGCCAGTTTTCTGTGTCGCTTTGCTGCCATCTACTGGTTGTATCCCATTTGCACTCACATATGTTTAAACCAGAGTGAGGCCACTCTTTACCATTGGCAACTAATTAGGAATGCTGTGTCTTAGTTACCTGAACTCAAAGACTGGGGAACAGCTAAAGGTAGACATAAGATCATGGCTCCAGCGGAAGTGATGCCCAAATCTTTTGGCCTCTGGGATGGGTTTGAGGTGGGTGGGTGGGAGCTGTGAGGTTAACACAGACTTAAGGTGTTATATAGCTATGTTGTCAGAAAGTCAGGCATTTCTTTATTATGTTCTGTTGTGTGAACCAGATGCTTCTGACGACTTTGTAGTATGTTTAAACTAGATTTAGGGTAGAGCATGTTGTGGGAATTAAGTCAGTGTGCTACAACTTAGGCTGACCTTGATCTTGTAGCTACACCAGGGGTGAAATCTTGCAGGTTCTGACAGGTTCTGGAGAACCGGCAGCGGAAATTTTTGAGTAGTTTGGAGAACCGGCAAATACCACCTCTGGCTGGCCCCAGGAGTGGGGTGGGAATGGAGATTTTGCAATATCCTTCCCCCAGGAGTGGGGTGGGAATGGGGATTTTGCAGTATCCTTCCCCTGGAATGGGGTGGGAATGGAGATTTTGCAGAGGTGGGAATGGGGATTTTGCAGTATCCTTCCCCTGGAGTGGGGTGGGAATGGAGATTTTGCAGTATCCTTCTCCTGAAGTGGGGTGGGAATGGGGATTTTGCAGTATCCTTCCCCTGCCACGCCCACCAAGCCACACCATGCCCACCAAGCCAGCCCACAGAACCAGTAGTAAAAAAAATTGGATTTCACCACTGAGCTACACCCACAGAGAAAAGCAAAACATTATGCAAGTTTTAATTTTGGTGACATAAACACAGATCAAGATTCATAATTCCCAAGTAGTTGAATTCAGGCAGGTAGTTGTACAGGTAGTCCTTGATTTACATCAGTTTGCTTTGTGACCATCCGAAGTTCAACAGCACTGAAAAAAGGGACTGATAACCGTTTTTCTCACTTATGACCTATTGCAACATCCCCTTGGTCATGCGATTTACATTTGGATGATTGACAACTGACTCCCATTTATGACGGTTGCAGTGTCCCGGCGTCTTCTGACAAGCCAAGTCAACAGGGGAGCCAGATTCATTTAACAACGGTGTTACTAATTTAACCACATAACAAATGTGGCAAGACAAGTCGTAAAATGGGGTAAAAACTCAATGAACAAATTTCTCACTTGGCAACATACATTTTGGGCTCAGTTGTGGTTGTCAGTTGAGGACTACCTGTAATTATTACTACTTTACTTCACCAAAGTGCAAGATTATTATATTCTTAGTAGAATTTGGATGCTTCTTCCTCCTCCTCCTCTTCCTCCTCCTCTTCCTCCCTTCCCCTCCTCTTCTTCCTCCTCCTCTTCCTCCTACACCACCACTTCTCCTCCCCTCCATCTCACCTTCCCCTCCTCCTCTTCCTCCTCCTCCCCTCCCCTCCTTCTCCTCTTCCCCTCCACTCCTCCTCCCCTCCCTCTCCCCTTCCCCTCCTCCTCTTCCTTCTCCCTTCTCCTCCTCCTCTTCCTCCTCTTCCCCTTCCACTCCTTCTCCTTTTCCCTCTCCACTCCTCCACTCCTGCTCCCCCTCGCCTCCTCCTCTTCCTCCACCTCCCTTCCCCTCTTCCTCCTCCCCCTCCCCTCCTCCCCTCCTCCGTTTCCTCCCCTCCTCCCTCTCCCCTTCTACTCCTCCTCCTCCTCCCTCTCCCCTCCCCCTCCTCCTCCTTCTCCTCCTCAACTCCCCCTCCTCCCCCTCCACTTTTCCTCCCCCTCCCCTCCCTCTCCCCTTCCCCTCCTCCTCCTCCTCCCCCCTGTATCTGAGCAGCCTACTGCTCTCTGCTAGTCTGAAGAACATTCTGGGATTTGGGTCTGGTTCTTCCTCCTCCTTCCTCCTGGCACTCAGCTCTTCCGACAAAGTGGGGAGCACCGGCAGCAGCCATGGCTGCAGGAGGAGCCTGCTGTATTTTTAGACAACCTTTAATTAAGACGCTTTGTGTGTTGTGGAGGCCAAATGATACGTTGCCACTTTTTAGCTCGTCAGCCAGGAAGGAGGCGCAGAAGCCTTTAAAAGTCTCTTCTATTGTTCCTTTAATCAGACCGTCACTTTGGGGAGCTTTTGCCCGGGACAAGATGCATCCTTGCGGAGGAATGGAGAAGCTATATTGTTACTGTGCATTGAACCCATCAGGAAGAATCCACCACAGATCTTTTTTCAATGGATTTTAATCTCAAAGAGCAGCTTCCAAAGAGGAGGGAGTTGGGATGGGAAATTCAAGATCTCTGCTATCCTTCAGAGGACCTAGAATCTAGATTCAGAATAAAGCTGGAAGGGACCTCGGAGGTCTTCCAGACCAACCCTCCTGCTCAAGCAGGAGATCCAATACTCGTGATGGCGAACCTATGGCACGGATGCCACAGGTGGCACGCAGAGCCCTCTGCAGGCACGCGAGCTGTTGCCCAGCACAGCTCTACCACTCATGCATCTTTTGGAGCAAATATTAATATAAGACCCTGTCTTATTTTGGGAGAAACGTGGCATATTAAGCTTGCCTGGCTGATAAGCAGTGTTCCAATATTTGTGGGGCTGCCAAGAAGCAATGGATGGAAACTAATCAAGAAGAGAACCTAGAAATAAGGAAAAATTTCGTGACAGAGGAATTAATTAGTGGAATGGCTTGCCTTAGGAATAGGAATAGGAATGGAATAGAATAGAATAGAATAGAATAGAATAGAATAGAATGAAAGAAATAATAGGAATAGAATAGAATAGAGTAGAATAGAATAGAATAGAATAGAATGAAAGAAATAATAGGAATAGAATAGAATAGAATAGAATAGAATAGAATAGAATAGAATAGAATAGAATAGAATAGAATAGAATAGAATAGAATAGAATAACAGAGTTGGAAGGGACCTTGGAGGTCTTCTAGTCCAACCCCCTGCTTAGGCAGGAAACTCTACACCATTTCAGGCAAATGGTTATCCAACCTCTTCTTAAAAACTTCCAGTGTTGGAGCATTCACAACTTCTGGAGGCAAGTTGTCCCACTGATTAATTATTCTGTCAGGAAATTTCTCCTTAGTTCTAAGTTGCTTCTCTCCTTGATTAGTTTCCACCCATTGCTTCTTGTCCTGCCCTCAGGTGCTTTGGAGAATAGCTTGACTCCCTCTTCTGATTACTGATTTCTCATATGGATTTTCACCAAATATTCCAAGCATAGGGAGCAGAGAACCCTGGGAGGATCATAGACCTTGTCTTCACTACAAATATAGAATAACAGAGTTGGAAGGGACCTTGGAGGTCTTCTAGTCCAACCCCCTGCTTAGGCAGGAAACCCTACAGCACTTCAGACAAATGGTTATCCAACATCTTCTTAAAAACCTCCAGTGATTGAGGCCCATGATTTCTGAAGGCAAGCTGTTCCATTGGTTAATTGTCCTTGCTGTTAGGAAGTTTCTCCTTAATTCTGGGTTGATTCTCTCCTTGATCAGTTTCCAATCACTATTTCTTGTCCTGTCCTCTGGTGCTTTGAACTCTGGTGCTGGAGAAGACTCCTGCAAGTCCCTTGGACTGCAAGGTGATCCAACCAGTCAGTCCTAGAGGAGATCAACCCTGACCGCTCTTTAGAAGGCCAGATCCTGAAGATGAAACTCAAACACTTTGGCCACCTAATGAGAAGGAAGGAGTCCCTGGAGAAGAGCCCAATGCTGGGAATGATGGAGGGCAAAAGAAGAAGGGAACGGCAGAGAACGAGGTGACTGGATGGAGTCACTGAAGCAGTCGGTGTGAGATTAAATGGACTCCAGAGGATGGTAGAGGACAGGAAGGCCTGGAGGAACGTTGTCCATGGGGTTGTGATGGGTCGGACATGCCTTTGCGACTAACAACAACAACAACAACAACAACAACAACTGGTGCTTTGAAGAATAATTTGACCCCCTCTCTGGGTGGGCACTCATGGTTGGAGGAGGAACTTCTCCTGGTTTCCCAGGAACCAAAATGTTTTTGGAAGCCAAATTTTTTTTTGAAACCAAAGGCAAAAATGCACACCAGGATGAGTTTCGGGATGAAATTCCATGTCTAAAAATGGTGTTGCTTCCACTTTTTAAAAATCGAGCCTTTTTGGTGCCTGGGGAAGAAAACGCGTGACTCCACGGTCAGGAAAAATGCTGCCCAGGAACCAAAATGTTTTTGGCAGCTAAATTTTTTTTTTTTTGAAAATAAATGCAAAAACAAACCCTTTATTAGTTCTTTTGTTTCAGAGCTGATCTGCCTTCTTAGAGCAGGAAATGGAGGATGCTCCTGCTTGCCAAGGATGAGGAGGTAAGAAAAAGCTGCTGTGCTTTTTTTTTTTTTTTAATGCCTGCTCTTGGTCTGCAAGCACCATTACACAGTTTCTGTGCTGTCTCACACCTGTAACTCAGCACAGAGAGAAAAATATCTAGGATCAGCAAGCCTTGAAAATGTATTCGGATGTGTTTTAAGAGTCCGTTTCCAAAGGTTTTGGGTAGACCAGGTTGCTTCGATAGAAAACCCATTTAATCTTCCCTGGTACAAGCTGACAAAGCAAGGAAAACTTGTGGCTTAGAGGTTAATACATCTGCCTAATATGCAAACAAGCCCAGGTTCGAATCCCAGTAGGGTATGGCTAGCTGATGAAAGCTAAAAAGCTTGAAATAGATCTTTGTCAGTAAATATAAATTTAACATTATATATATATATATAATATTTAACGTATATATATATATATACATTAAAAAAAGACAACATTTTTCTGCTTGTTAGGCCAGAAGGACTCGCTGAGCAATTCTGTAGTGAGATATTGGAAAGTCATGGGCCTGAACGTAAGCGTGAGCATATTCTCAGTTTTGCACATTTTACTAATTGGCACGAAGCATTTAGTTAATCAAGTGTTTAAAAGAGCCTTTGTGTAGCTGAAAAGATCTGCCTGGTTTGCTTCCAAGGGCTCCAATACAACATCACAAAAGGACTCCCGGCAGCAGCTCCCTTTGCTTGGAGACCTGAATGTATACAAATCAAAGATTTCTTTGTGGCACCGTAATTCACTTCAGTCTTTTCCAACCCTCTGAGAACAGGCAAATGGAATTGCTTTGTAATGGAGTCCAGCTGTGCAAGACTCGCAAAAGATGGGGAGAATTCCTTGGCTGTTGTTACCCAGAGCACTGAGACTTTTGGACCTGTCCAGGGGAGATCAATGCATTACTTGGCGGGGGACTTTTGACAGTATTGTGTCTCTGGGGTGCTTGGCCAGACAAGACAGGGAAAAGATTGTATTAGTTGAATGTTCTCCATCTCCTCTTTGCAACTCTTCAAATGAAGATCTGGTTTTGCAGAGCTAAATGGGCGACCCTAAGAGAATTCTGCAAGGGACACGGTGGCTCGGTGGCTAAGACGCTGAGCTTGTTGATCAAAAGGTCGGCAGTTCAGCGGCTCAACTCCCTAGTGCCGCGTAACGGGGTGAGCTCCCGTTACTTGTCCCAGCTTCTGCCAACCTAGCAGTTCGAAAGCAGGTAAAAAATGCAAGTAGAAAAATAGGGATCACCTTTGGTGGGAAGGTAACAGCGTTCCATACGCCTTTGGCATTTAGTCATGCCGACTAAATGGGAAGCCGTAATGAAGGAACAGAGGAAGCATCAGGTCAAGGAAAGGAGAAGGGATTTCTCCAAGTCCACTGCAATTTCACAAAACAGGATCTTTTGTTCGTGTATGTTCTCTAGTTGCGTCAAGTCGGGAGAAAAATGGAGTGTTTTCTTTCTTGTTCATATCAATAGTTCAAGTTTTCACTCACCACGCTACTTGATTCCATTTTTGATACATTGATTTTGTTTTTGAAAAAAAAAATATTTAAATTGGGAGCTTTGATCTTGAGCTCTTGGGAAAGATAGGTCTAAACCATTTCTGGTCTTGCTAGCTATTATATCAGTGGTGAAATCCAATTTTTTTTACTACCGGTTCTGTGGGTGTGGCTTGGTGGGAGTGGCTTGGCTTGGTGGGCGTGGCAGGGGAAGGATACTGCAAAATCTCCATTCCCACACCACTCCAGGGGAAGGATACTGCAAAATCTCCATTCCCACCCCACTCTGGGGCCAGCCAGAGGTGGTATTTGCAGGTTCTCCGAACTACTCAAAATTTCCGCTACCGGATCTCCAGAACGTGTCAGAACCTGCTGGATTTCACCCCTGTATTATATGCATTCCATGCGCAATAGGAGAACAATGCTTTCCTACTGAAGGCATAGGAGGTCCCTGCCATTTGTACTAGGATGTGCCCATGGCTTCAGCTCAACAAATGACCCCTGAAATGACTCAGATAGGTAGCAACCGTGTTTGATTTTGCAATAAACAAAATGAGGGCATCCGTATCTCCACTTTTAATCCCTTAAGCATCATTCTTGACTTGAGTCTTTTGGCTGAGCTTATCACTTGTACCCTAAAACAGCTATCATCTCTTGAACGTAGATGCTCAAACTTTTTTAAAAAAAGAATCAGTCTGACAATCTAGAGTGGAAAAAAAAAAATCTATGGACCCATGATAAAAATCCGGTTTCTGGATTGCCTTGCATGTCTCAGCTCACTATTTGCCATGAATTAGCCATTAAGCCCATTTGTAAATAATAGAATAGAATAGAATAGAATAGAATAGAATAGAATAGAATAGAATAGAATAGAATAGAATAGAATAGAATAGAATAGAATAGAATAGAATAGAATAGAATAGAATAGAATAGGACAAGTGTGATTGAACACACCAAGAATTTGTCTTGGTGCATATGCTCTCAGGGTACATAAAATAAAAGATACGTTCATCAAGAATCATAAGGTACAACACTTAATGATAGTCATAGTTTACAAATAAGCAATCAGGAAACAAATATATACAGGCATTTCAGTTTCCCTCGATTGCTCAAAAATCTGTCTCATCAGAGTAAGGAATGTTTGCCCAATATTAATGAGAAAATACCGAAACCATATTATGCAGACTCCCCAGCAGAACATCTCGAGAGCATGGCTACCAGAATAAATAAATCTTTCAACTCATTGGGAAAGTTAATTTGGCAGAGGCAAACAACGAAGAAGACATCTAAGGCCCTCCTGCTGCCAGCTGGTTATCGTAGCATTGTTTATCGTTGAATGGATTCCAATGTTTTCCTTGTTCTGCCAGGTCTACCGCAGAATTAACGCACTCCCGTTCTTGCCATACGAACGACCGCTTCCTTGTTTTATTTGGGAGAATGGTCTGTCACTCCATTCCAAATCAGTTAAATGGAGAAATCAAATTTGCTTTCGAAAAGGGAATCCAATTAAATCTGGCTTTGCGAATATATCTTGAGTTGTCGAATTGGATCAGAGCCCAGTCCTTCTGGCTCCTAACGGCCGGAGCCAATCTTGAGGTTAGCTAACGGGCTAATTATAATAAGGAAAACTCTGTCCAGGTGACCTGCGCACCTGCTGTTCACTCCGCTGTCCAGATGGCATTAATGGGCAACTTCGAGACTCCTTCTGGTTCTTGTTGCAATTAAACCGCCCGTCAGATGAGCAAGTCTTCAAACAAAACCCTTATCAGCCACTTTCAAACTGAGCTCAGTCCCCCCAATATCTGGTTCCCTAATAAGCACGGAGAACTATCAGTGCTACATAATGGTTTGGGCCAGTGCTGAAATGTAAAATTTGTTACTACCGGTTCTGTGGGCGTGGCTTGGTGGCGGGGTAATATGACTGGGTGGGCATGGCCAACTTTTTTTTTTTTTACTTTTAAAAGCATTTTTTCTACAATCTCATGAAGAGTTTGTAAAAAAATGCTTTTAAAAGGCTCTGATGATCCCAGCTGAGCTGCGTGATCATCAGAGGTTGAATTCTAGGTTCGGTACATAAGGATGTAACCCGGACAGTGGTACCCAACTGATAAACCAGTCAGGCAGGGGAGGTCAGTTGCTGCGGACATCATTGGCCAAAGAATTCCGACTGGGTGGAGTCCAGAAAGAGAGCTTTCTCTGCCATTGGCCCTTGCCCCATGAAACACCCGCCTCCCCGGAGGTGAGGGAGACCCCTCCCCCACTCTCCTGGCCTTCCGTGAAGGCTTAAAAACATGGCTTTGCCCCCTTGCTTGGGTGCACAGAAGAGCACGCGGCTCTGGGGCTGGCTAGTGCCCCCAAAGCTTTCCTGCCATTTTAATTAATTTTTAACGTTGCTTGCCTCTTTTCCAACTTTATATACTGTTTTTATGCTTTTAATATTTTAGTATACACCGCCGGAATCTGTCTGCGAGGGAGATGGCCGGTTCATAAATACGATAAATAAAATATATAAAGTATCTGGTAATTTAATACAAGACGTAAAAATAATGCAACGTCACGTACCAAGTGTGCTAGGAGATCTAAATGCTAGAAGGGAATGCAGATCTGAACATTGTAATCTGAATTAATTCTTTCTTTCTTTCTTTCTTTCTTTCTTTCTTTCTTTCTTTCTTTCTTTCTTTCTTTCTTTCTTTCTTCCTTCCTTCCTTCCTTCCTTCCTTCCTTCCTTCTCTCTTTCTTTTTCTCTCCCTTCCTTTCTTCCCCCTCCCTTTCTCCCTTCTTCTTCTCCTCCTTGCTTTCCTTTCTTTCTTTCTTTCTTTCTTTCTTTCTTTC
>NC_142075.1:14530000-14545000 GCF_059756535.1 Pantherophis guttatus | reverse complement strand
CTGCTGGGGGAAGGATAGTGCAAAATCCCCATTCCCACCCCACTCCCGGGGAAGGATACTGCAAAATCTCCATTCCCTCCCCACTCCTGGGGGAAGGATACTGCAAAATCTCCATTCCTACCCCACTCCAGGGGAAGGATACTGCAAAACCCCCATTCCCTCCCCACTCCTGGGGAAGGATACTGCAAAATCCCCATTCCCTCCCCACTCCAGGGGAAAGATACTGCAAAATCCCCATTCCCAACCCACTCCCGGGGAAGGATACTGCAAAATCTTCATTCCCTCCCCACTGCTGGGGGAAGGATAGTGCAAAATCCCCATTCCCACCCCACTCCCGGGGAAGGATATTGCAAAATCCCCATTCCCTCCCCACTCCAGGGGAAGGATACTGCAAAATCCCCATTCCCTCCCCACTCCTGGGGGAAGGGCACTGCAAAATCTCCATTCCCACTCCACTCTGGGGCCAGCCAGATGTGGTATTTGCTTGTTCTCCGAACTGCTCAAAATTTCCGCTACCGGTTCTCTAGAACCTGCTGGATTTCATCCCTGGGCTGCGAGGTAGGTGTGGAGGAAATCCTGCATGGAGAAGAAAACTTTAAAAACAGTTGGATGCGAGGGAAGGTTAACAGGAGCCTGGTGGTGCAGCAGACTAATAGCCTGTTATTAACATCCAGCTGCCTGCAATTACTGCATGTTCGAATCTTGCCAGGCTCAAGGTTGACTCAGCCTTCCATCCTTTCTAAGGTAGGTAAATTGAGGACCCAGTTTGTGGGGGCAATAAGCTGACTTTGTATAAATATACAAAAGGATGAAGGCTATTGCTTAACGCACTGTAAGCCGCCCTGAGTCTCCGGAGAAGGGTGACATATAAATCAAATTAAAAAAAAAAATAGAAGCATTGGATCAGAGCCAGCTAACGGAGCTCTTTCACACCCTCCCCCAAAGCCCCCCCCCACTTCCAGTGACAATTACATGGCCAGATGCAGCTTGCCTTGGAGCCCCAAGCAGGCCCAAACACAACCCAACGATACTTTTGAATTCTCTTGAAACACAATGCTTTCCCACAGTCCATTCACAGGTTCGGGCGGCGAGGCATTAAATGCTATTGTTCAGGCATGTTATGATGAGATGCTTTAACGGGTGATAGGGCTAACAAGCTGCTGGCCAGACCTGGTTGCTCAATTAAGCTTCCATTTTTTTTTTCTTCCAAGGGGCTGCTTCCCTTCTGAATGAGGACAAAACCCAAAGAATGCATTGCTGCAGCCATGGGAGCTTGTTAGAGGCATTTGAATAGCCGCTATTGGAACGGTGCCCCGGATCAAGGGACGGGGTTTGGTTTCATTGAGCTAAAGCCATTCTTCCTTTCTCCCATAATCCTACTAAAACTTGGCTTCCTCCCTGAACATCTTGGCGTAATGAATGAGATGACTTGATTATGGTTGGAAGGAGAAGGTGGAATGCCTGGAGGGAAGACACACCACAATTTCACACACACACACACACCCAGCTCCCTCTCCCTCCCAATCCTTTCATGGTGCAACTCATTTGCTTGTTTCAGAGCCCGATATTCAGAGGGCTGTTTGTGTTTTGTTTTCAACTTGCATTGCCCCCTTCTCCACCACCCCCCACCACCCCCGTCTCCCCATCGGTATGTCATCCCCATTCATCAGTTAGATGATGAGCACCTTGGCTTGCTTTTTATAAGACGGAGGGGAGGCCCCGATTAAAAAGAGCCTTGGTGGCGCAGCAGACTAAAGTGCTGTTAAGTAGCACTTAGCTGCCAGCTGCCTGCAATTACTGTGAGTTCAAATCTCACCAGGCTCAAGGTTGACTCAGCCTTCCAATCCTTCCGAGGTAGGTAAAATGAGGACCCGGATTGTGGGGGCAATAAGCTGACTTTGTATAAAAAAAGAAAAAAGAACACCGCTTGGGGGGCAGGAGGCGAAAGCCCTACTAAGCAGGTATATACAAAAGTATGAAGGCTATTGCTTAACGCATTGTAAGCCGCCCTGAGTCTCCGGAGAAGGGCGGCATATAAATCGAACCAATAAATAAATTGAACCAATAAAGAATGAAGGTTGCTAGCAAGCCAGGCAGGAGGGAATCTTCCTAACAATCCTTTCGGATAGGGAGTGAGTGCTGTGTTCCATCCACAAAGCCAGAAAGGAGGAGGGGGAATCTAACCCACCGAGGCTGCTCTGATCCATGTTTGGAAGCATGACGTGCCTGATTTTTGAGGCATGGAAGGGCCAGTCCCCCCCACCCCACCCCACTTCACTCCACCCCACCCCACCACCACCAGGGCATTCACCTGATGCAAATCTACTGGCCGAATTCCAATTTGGAAGATTAGAGGATGAAGCTCAAATTGGCAGCATGTGCTTTGAATTAAATCAGGCAACCTTTTTTTCCCCCTGTTGCTCTGGACTGATTAGTACTGGAGTGGGGGGGGGGACGGACGACTGCTTTTTCTTGGCAAGGCTGCCTGGTTTCGAATAATAGAAAAACACACACCTTAAGTTGCTTTGTGTTTGCAGATACAACACCCTGTGACTTATGGCGGTGGCTGGGTTGTCTTTTCTTTTTTAAAAAAAAAAACCGATTCCACCTCCCACACGCCGTCCGTGAATGCAACAGCAAAGACAGGGAGATGGAGATACAGAGATGGGCCATTGTGTCTTAAACAAACACCGTTTTAAAATATGTGGAGATGCCGTGTTACCAATCTCTCTCTCTCTTCTACTGTTTTCCTGCAATTTCCATACTGCGTGCATCTTATGAGTAATGCTCTAACACTAGGCCTCTCCTCACTGCCTTACCAGAAACAAAAATAAATTGCACAGGGACAGCACACCTCATGTACTGCATGGTGCTCACCTGAGTGAGAAACTTTTAAAATTAACGGTCTGGAGACAGTTGGCCGGGGACCTGGAGCCAAAGGCACTGGTTACCTATAAGCAAGGCTAATATTTCATATGTTTTTCTCTCTTTTTGTAGATGGAAAACGAGAGTTGGTTTTCTACCCCTTGATTCTTATAGTACCATCCAGAGGTGGGTTTCAGCAGGTTCTGACCAGTTCTGGAGAACCGGTAGCGGAAAATTTGGGTAATTCGGAGAACCGGTAGTAAAAATTTTGACTGGCCCCGCCCAAAATCCAGTCTCTGCCTCCTGAGTCCCAGCTGATCGGGAGGAAATGGGGATTTTGCAGTAACCTTCACCTGGAGTGAGGTGGGAATGGAGATTTTACAGTATCCTTCACCAAGCCACACCCACAGAACCGGTAATAAAAAAATTTGAAACCCACCACTGATACCATCTTATATGGTACTTGGATGAGACGCAAAATGTCTTCAAAAAGAAAACCCAGGAAGTCCAGCTGCCTCTTGAGGGGAAAAAAAAGCACCATTGGGGACAACCATGAACTGGATGACTGAGAATCTCCACAGAAAACCAGGAAAACGTGCAACTGGAGTCCTATCAAGAGCCTTGATAGTACAGTGGTCTAAGCACCCTGTTATTAACACAGCTGCCTGCAATTTACTGCAGGTTCGAATCTCTCCAAGGCTCAAGGTTGACTCAGCCTTCCATCCTTTCTAAGGTAGGTGAAATGAGGACCCAGTTTGTGGGGGCAATAAGCTGACTTTGTATAAATATACAAAAGTATGAAGGCTATTGCTTAACGCATTGTAAGCCGCCCTGAGTCTCCGGAGAAGGGCGGCATATAAATCAAAGCAAAAACAAAAAAAAACGTGGCTCATACGCCTTTGCAAACCTTCAGCTCAACAAAAGATTTTGCATGCGTAACCCATGCCAAAATAATAATAATAATAATAATAATAATAATAATAATAATAATAATAATAATAATAATAATAATAATATTTTATTTCTATACCGCCCTTCTCCCGAAGGACTCAGGGCGGTATACAGCCAATTTAAAAACACCAGACACAACAATGATTAAAAATTAAAATAATTAAATAGATTTGGCCGATTTAAAACCCCAAAAATTTAAAATACCCCAATTTAAAATTATTATGTTGATAGCCCGGCCTGGCTTCACTTCACTCTGCTTTAAATTTAAGGGCATCGGGTTTTAATTTTTTTAAAAAAATCAGGCCATGCAGCTTGGGAGGAAGCAAGGGAAGCATTCAAAGGACGTTATGTTCGCGGCCTTCAAAGAAACACCATGTTTACCTGAAAAGAAGACTAAAAATAAAAATAAAAATACGGGGATAGAAGCAGGGGCGTTTTTCTATCTGTTTTTTTGAAGGGTGGGGGGAGAATTTTAGGAGGGGGGTAAATCCTCCTAGATTAGGGATTGTTTTCTTTCGGGATAAACCACTGTGGGAAATCAGCCATCAGCAAATCCCTGGAATTTCCTAGACCCTCAAAGGGATGGCGTACGGTTGGCAGGCCTCCATCTGTGTTCACTGCAGAGATGAAGCCAGTATTCCTCTCCCCGCCCTCTAAACCCTCTCCTCTCCCCACTTCCTCCTTTTTTTCCACCTTGTAAGCAAAGTCCTCATAAGGCTCCCAGCCCCATTCCTGCCCTCGCCTCCTCCATGCTTACGTTCCCAGCCAAGCCACACTCAGAATCTGATTCTCTGGCTTTAAGCTCCAGTCTACCAGCAAAGTGCAACAGAGAAGCTTCGGCAGTTAACATCCCAGGGCTCAATGGGCAGCTCTTCCTTGCATCATCACGCTTATCTCCAGATTAAGAAAGAAAGCAGAGGTCCAGGAGAGCGGGTGGGTGGGTGGGGGGAGTGGGGGAATGAGACCAAATCTGTTTTAAGCCATCACCCCTGCAAGTGTGGCGGGGCTCGCTTGCTCGCCCTTCCTTCCCACTTGACCATTTCCCTGGGAAGCAAAGTGACAAAAGAAAGGAGAGGAGCCAATGGAGAGAGAGTTGGGTTTTAAGAGACTAGAATCGGCGCAAAAAATGTGGTAGCTTGATTATTGCCAGCTACCGGGTAGAGTAATCGTAACAAAATTCTGCGACCGGCAGCTCATTATCTGTTGGGCACAATGCAAGGAAGTGGTATTGATGTCTACGGAGATTCTCAATGATCCAGGTCGTGGTTGTCCAAAAGGTGATTTTTTTTTTTAAAAAAAGGGGGCAAATGGATTTTCTTGGGGTTTTTTTTCCCTTTGAAAATGTTTAGCATCTCTTATAGAATAGAATAACAGAGTTGGAAGGGAGCTTGGAGGTCTTCTAGTCCAACCCCCTGCTTAGGCAGGAAACCCTACACCACTTCAGACAAATGGTTATCCAACATCTTCTTAAAAACCTCCAGTGTTGGAGCATCCACAACTTCTGGAGGCAAGTTGTTCCACTGATTAATTGTTCTCACTGTCAGGAAATTTCTCCTTAGTTCTAAGTTGCTTCTCTCCTTGATTAGTTTCCACCCATTGCTTCTTGTCCTGCCTTCAAGTGCTTTGGAGAATAGCTTGACTCCCTCTTCTTTGGGGCAGTCCCTCTTCTCATCCAAGAAGAATTAGAACTGAAGAAGCTTCTAGGATGGGAGGGGAAATGTTTTCAAAGGAAAAAAAACCCTAGAGAATGTCCAGTTGCCTTTTGAAGAAAAGCACCTTTGGGACAAGTGGTATGGATCTATAAAAGCCTTGTATACTTAGGAGCTGACTCTCAGTGGAGCCACCCATCTGGCAATGAATCTGAAAAATAATAATTAATAATTGGGTGTGTGAGAATGGTGTTGTTTTTTCTGGGTAGCCTATTTGTTGGGAGGAGAGCAGACCTTGGCTCCCACTCTCTCAATATGCAGAAATTCAGTTAAAAGTTAGATCTCCTCCCAAACTTTTGGCTGTCTTTATTCATTTTGATGTTTGATTTTGACTCTGATTTTGAATGTATTTGCAATGAAGCCGCATTTTAATAGGCCCATAGTGATCCGTTATTCCTGAATGTTTGTTAAATGAGTGAGTACATTATCAGTGGTGATGTCTTTATGTAAATACTGAAAACAATGTCACTGGTATTACCGTGTTTCCCCGAAAATAAGACCCCGTCTTATATTTTTTTGAACCCTGAAAAAAGCACTTGGCCTTATTTTTGGGGAGGTCTTATTATTTTGGGGTGCATGGAGCAAGACGGGGCTCCTCTCCCTGTCTTACCTGATTTCCAGCTCTGTTTCCCTAACCCTAACCAGAGGAAATGGCGGGGACTGGCATTTAAATATTTTATGCATATTTACACATATTTTAAATATGCGTTTAAATATTTTCAGGGAGGGCTTATTTTCGGGGGGGGACTTATTTTAGCGCACATGCTCAAAAGCCCGAAAGGCAGTGGTGGGATTCAGCCAGTTCGCACCACTTCGGGAGAACAGGTTGTTAACTTTCTGAGCAGTTTGGTAAACTGGTTGTTGAAAGAAATCATTAGGGCAGAGAACCGGTTGTTAAATGATTTGAATCCCACCACTGCCGAAAGGGCTTATTATCGGGGGAGGTCTTATTTTTTGGGAAACACAGTATTTTTCATTATCACTTCATTATATAAACAGCATGAAAGATACTACAGTAAATTCAAGGGACACTGTATCTATCATATCCGACATCTATTGCAACGAGGTTTGTAAATGCAGCTTTCATTATAATGCTGCTTTATTGAGACTTGGTGTTTTCTTGGCTATTGTAATCTGCCTTGATTGTTGGATGAATAATATGGGGGGGAGGGGGAGTAGGGAAAGGAGAATTGCATTCAAATCCAAGGAGAGTCCTCTCCATGGTTGATCTGCCTATATTTGTCTACATGAATACAGACTTGGAGAGGGGGGGAATAAACTCACATTGTAATGCATAGAAAATACACCTTTTTTGCTTTTTCGCCATTTAAACTTGAATATAAATAGAACATGAAGGAGTCTGTGGCATTCAGGAGCAACTGAAAATGCAGCTCTTCCAGAGATTACACCTCAGGAGTTGTCTGTGCATTCCCCCTTAAATCCAAAATTGTACTATTGAATCCTACACAGCTTATTTTATATAAAAATGGTAGGGGAAAAAAATTAAACAGCCAGTCAAAAGGGAGGGGGGATCTCGGAGTCTTACTTCGACATTTGTTTTTCTCGCCGAAATCTCGTGTTCACACAAGATCCTTAGTGAAAGGCAACATTGGAAAACAGCCAGAAGAAGCAAGCAAAGATCAAGGATAAGAATATACCTGACTCTTCAAAGGGAAACATCCCAGGGGTGGGATTCAGCCAGTTAAGACCGGTTCATGTAAACTGGATGCTAATTTTACATCTGGTTCGCCGAACTGGTAGTTGCAAGAACTGGCTGGCCCCGCCCACCCCAGCCCTCCCCTCCCAGAAGTCTCTACGTGGCTCATTTTGGACGCCAAGTAAGTGCAGGGCCCATGCGGAGGCTCTGGGAGACCAAAAAATGGGCCTCCTGGAAGTTCCAGAAGTCTGGAAATGGGCCTGTTTCTGGTCTCCGGAGGGCCTCCGGAGGCCCTCCGGAGCTCTGGGGATGCCATTTTCACCTTCCCGGAGGCTCGAGGAAAGCCTCCAGAGCCTGGCGAGGGTGAAAACACCCCTCCGCCACCATGGTGCAGGAGCCCGAGTAGGCCACGCCCACCATGGCCATGCCCACCCAGCAACCGGCCAAAGAACTGGTTGCTAAATTTTTTGAATCCCATCCCTGGAAACATCTACAATACAGTCCCTGAATGTGGCTTAAGTTATGCTTTCATTTAACTTCTTGCTTATGGGTACATCATCGTTGATGATGTCACTCCTAAGGGGCCAAGAAGCTCACTTCTACTGCTATGGATTCATTAATCAGCTTTGATCATATGAATAAAAAAAAGGATTACTGTCTATATCTTATCCCAACTAGAAGATTCATCAACTTGATCCATCCATCAGTCCAGCAAAACAATCTTGGTCTGATTTTCTGCCTGGCATGTGATTGTCTAACAAACAAGACCAGCCTGAGTCCAGTGAAAGAATGAATGGGAGAAAGAAAGAGGGAGAACTTAGACAAATCCTTGTCTAGTTGTCTTTTGTGTGTGTGTGGGAGGGGATTCAATGTACTTTATTTTCTCATTTTGAAGAAACTTCATGATCAGCGGAGAGGTTTGGTCAAATTGGCCTTGGTCCTCTCTTCATCTACCCAACGCTTTAGAACTCAACTTGATTTGCAGACATTGGAGGAAACACCCAGAGGCTCCAGCTGGTCCAGAACGCGGCCGCGCGGGGGATTATGGGGGCGACGAGGCGCTCCCATGTAACACCTCTCCTGCGCGAGCTGCACTGGCTCCCGGTGGTCTTCCGGGTGCGCTTCAAGGTGTTGGTGACCACCTTTAATGGCTTAGGGCCAGGGTACTTATGAGACCGCCTTCTGCCACCAATAGCCTCCCACCGGCCAGTACGCTCGCACAGAGTGGGCCTCCTCAGGGTGCCATCCGCCAGACAATGTCGGCTGGTGACCCCTAGGGGGAAAGCCTTCTCTGTGGCGGCGCCCACCCTCTGGAACAACCTCCCCCCAGAGTTACGTACAATAACAGACCTCCGGATTTTTCGTCGGGCCCTGAAAACCTATTTATTTCAACTAGCTGGGCTGGCTTGAATTAAATTTTAAATTGATTTTAAATTGGGTTGTTTTAATTTACGGCCAAAATATTTAATTATTTTAAACTGTTTTTTAAATTTTGTATGTTCTGTTTTTTATTTTGGCTGTTCACCGCCCTGAGTCCTATTTGGAGAAGGGCGGTATAGAAAGGGAAACAAATATAAAATAAAAAAATATATAAATATAAAATATTGTGAACAATTACTGAGAGTCAACTCACACATGCAGGCCATCACCGAACCATCAATGGAAAATGGACCCACATAAAGAATGGCCATTAAGATTTTCTTCCCCTCATTAGAGAATCAAGATAGACAATAGACTTGATCAAAAGTGTAGGCTTGCATGCAGTTAAAGACAGACTCATCACATTTAGGAAACATTGGATGGTTACAACTGAGAATTGCCTGGTATTTTGATTAACCACAATGACCCTGATAACATTTCTCAAACATTAGGGGGAAATTAGGTTGCAGGCATCCTGAATCGCCTAGTACAGATCATACATCTACTAATGTCTTATTTGGAGCTAGTCATTTGCACTTGGATACCTACTTTGGATACACAGTTTTAGAAACAAAGAACTTTTAATGAATCCACATGTTGCCAAAGTACAATTTCTACTAGTTCCATGATCGGTCATGTGAGATGGGAGTTGTAGTTCAACAACATCTGTGGGATCATCTCAGTCCCTGCTCAGTCTAGAAGAAAACTGAAATCTGCAATGTAAAAGAACCTTTTCTGCAATAAGGACTCCAACCCTACAGGAAACTATGGGAGGAAATCACTAGGAGATGTGAATTAAGGAGGCAACCTTAAGCTCTTATCCATAAATAAACAATTAAGCCAAGCGTCTATGGAGATTCTCAATCATCCAGGTCACAGTTGTCCCAAACCGTGCTTTTTTTCCGCAAAGGCAATTGGACTTTTTTTTCCCTTGAAGATCTTTCACTTCTGAAGAACCGAAGAAGCTTCTTCGATGAGAAGCAAAACGTCTTCAACAAATAAAGAAAAAACACAGTCCAGTTGCCTTTGGAAAAAAGCACTTTTAGCGTGACTAACCAAGCATAATAGCTATAAATGCAACCTGAGGGATTGAATGCATTTTGAGTTGATACCTTCAGGGGTTAAATGCATTTTGTAGACACAGCCTATATATATATTAACAGAAGAAACACCAATGACTCACGCCAAGAAAAAATGATACTTTTCACAAAGCAGCTAATTTTAAATGTGGTATCTGGGAAAGCCAACACGAAAATGTATAAGTAACTGCACGACAGAGCAAAAAACAAAACAAAACAAAACTCTAAAACATTGGGCCTTCTTCCACTGAAATGTTGTTTGTTGTATTTTATCTTTTCACTCATCTACCTGCCCCTTGCATTTATTTATTTATTTATTTATTTATTTATTTATTTATTTATTTATTTATTATTCATATTTCTTTGCCGCCCACTCTCCGAGGACTCTGGGCAGCTTACACCAAAGACAGTATACTAAATAGCATATTGCCCCCAACAATCTGGGTCCTCATTTTACCCACCTCGGAAGGAAGGAAGGCTGAGTCAACCTTGAGCCGGTGAGATTTGATCTGCTGATCTGCTGAACTAGCAGTCAGCTGTAGTAGCTGCAGTACTGCACTCTAACCACTGCGCCACCTCGGCTCTATGATGTGCCACCTCGGCATCATATTTACCCTATAGAAATAAATCCCCTTAAATCAGTTTAACTCTGTAGGACTATCTTCCCCAATTAAGGGCCTTCACATCTTTTGCATTAAAAGTTGTGTCATCTCTGACCTTTGTCCAAGCTAACCGAGACAACTTGGAAAGATTCGGGTCCCACGATATTCGGAGAGCCGCGGACTAAGAAAGTGAATTTAAGCTGTCTCAAAACAGCAGGAACTGCAATTTGTTGTAGATGCGAAGAAGGAGAGAGAACTGGCAGAGGATACCTATAAATCATATGAGTGATTTTGAAACATGTTTGCTCTGGCTTTTTACAAGTTATGCAGGAGACAGCAGAAGCAGAGGGCCTGCTATCTCATCTTAGAAAACATATTTCTGAATATTTCTCTGCATTAAAAAGACCCCAAACCCCTTCCATCTACCAAAATAGCTATACCCTTCATCTTGGCAAGTGAATTTAATCTATGAAGGAATGCTTAAAGATATACAGCAGCCCTTGTACGCTCAAATAACACAAACCAGAATTCTCCGGAGTAAAATGAAAAATGGCACTGATACAGCCACTCAGACATAGGCTTCTTCGGAAGGTATGATTTCTTAGCTTCTAAAAATCAGATAATGTGGGTTGAAGTTTGCTCCAGTGCAGATTCACACAGCTAAATATACCTCCACACAACATAGTAAGTATTGCACGTTGCAATTTATCAGCAATAGCAATAACATTTAGACTTATATACTACTTTACAGTGCTTTACAGCCCTCTCTAGGCAGTTTACAGAGTCAGCCTATTGCCCCCAACAATCTGGGTTCTCATTTTACCCACCTGGGAAGGATGGAAGGCTGAGTCAACCTTGAGCCTGGTGAGATTTGAACCTCCAAATTGCAGGCAGCCGGCAGGCAGCAGAAGTAGCCTGCAGTACTGCACTCTAACCACTGCGCCATCGTGGCTCCCAGATCGAGAACACAAACGTCCTCTGCAACTTTTGATTTCTATGCGCATTTATTTTATTTTTATATGAAAGAGTGCAAACCTTTTATTCCTCATTGACAGCAGAAGAGCTATAGTTGCAAAATGCACCATCCCTGGTTTGGCCTACAATAAGTATTATCTGCTTTCCAATGCAAAAAACAGAGGCCCACGATTGGAGGTCAAAAGGTCTTGCAAAACCTAAGCTGTAGCCCTTCAAGATCCTTTCCAAAAGTTGCCACCGAATTTTAATTTTCCCTTTGAACAAAGTGGGCCATTTTTAAATATGTGAGGAATAATTATATTTAACTTGATTTGCTGATTTAGATTAAAATGTGATTAAATCTAATTTTGTCACAATGCTGACCTGAAGTTACTTACATTTTGGAATGTAAATTCTAGCTTGCTACTTGAAAAAAAGCTATGCATTCTTGACATAAATACTCAAATACTCTTTTTTTTTTTACAGACCTTTTCTTTCATAGGTGAAGGAATGAGCTGCCCCCTCACACCTACTCTAGAAATTTATGCATATGGTGCTTTGATAAGTCCCAGGAGCAAGAGAAATGCAAGATATATTCAGGATTTAAGACTGCATTGGTCCATATAATCCTGTATTTTTGGATTGACATTCCAAAAATTCTATTCTATTCTATTCTATTCTATTCTATTCTATTCTATTCTATTCTATTCTATTCTATTCTATTCTATTCTATTCTATTCTATTGCATTCCATTCCATTCCATTCCATTCCATTCCATTCCATATTCTACTCTACTCTACCCTACTCTAAAGGTAAAGGTGCTAGTCATTCCCGACTCTAGGGGGTGTTATTCATCTCCGTTTCAAAGCCAAAGAGCCAGCGCTGTCCGAAGACGTCTCCATGGTCATGTGGCCGGCATGACTAAATGCCAAAGGCGCACGGAACACTGTTACCTTCCCAGCAAAGGTGGTCCCTATTTTTCTACTTGCATTTTTTACGTGCTTTCAAACTGCTAGGTTGGCAGAAGCTGGGACAAGTAATGGGAGCTCATCCCGTTACGTGGCGCTAGGGATTCGAACTGCTGAACTGCCGACCTTTTGATCGACAAGCTCAGGTCTTAGCCACTAAGCCACCGTGTCTACTCTACTCTACTCTACTCTACTCTACTCTACTCTACTCTACTCTACTCTACTCTACTCTACTCTACTCTCCAGCAAATGAAAGTTGTTGTAAATTAACTACGCACAAATTAAAAAACACTGTAGCTCTGTCCATGGTACTTAGGAGGTACTTTGTCAGATATTTAAAATTTTATTTTAAAATATTCTAATTCACTAAAAAAAAAAAAATCCCTGCTCTGCTAAGTTAACATGAATAGAAACAATCTCAGACATCTGATGCCTGACCCATATTTATGACGGTTGCAGTGTACAGTTGTACGCAATCTTTTGCGAGCTTCTGGCAAGCAATGGGGATGCCGGATTCCCTTAACAACCATGTTACTAACTTAACAACTGCAGTGAATCACTTGACCAATGTGTCAGGAAAGGTTGTAAAATGGGGCACAACTCACTTAACCAATGTCTCACTTAGCGACAGAAATTTGGGGCTCAGTTGTGGTCGTAAATCGAGGCCTACCTGCATGTACACAGCTCATTCTCATTTTAATTAATTCCAGATTTAAAACATGGGGTTTTTTTTTCCTTAGAAACAAGACCCATTAAAGGCCCACTGAGATATAAGTCAAGAGCCTTAAACATACATGAAACTGATCAGCATAATTTAATTCAGTCTCTTCCAACAGAGTAATTCAGGGAGCTGTAGTCCCTACGCATAAAGAAGACAGTAGGCTACAGAATATTTGTGTTGTTGGGCTCCTTTGTTTAAAATTACACTTTGAATCATATTCTGGATCTTAGCAACTGTAGTTGAAAGTCCAATCTCACTAATGTGCGTGTGAAATAAAACTTTGAAGTGCACAGCTTAAAATCTCCACTTATTTAAGTATGAAAATAATGAATACTGAAATAATGAATTGTGAATTAACCATTGCAAGTGGAAAATTTAAGATCTATGGGATCGTTGCCAAAGAGAATATGAATTGCAGCATTACAAATGGCCAATTAATAAATACTGCTCCAGCATTTTGCAATAAAGTACAATCTCATCTCTCCAAAATAGCCAGGGGATATCCAAAAATGCTCAGATAATCAGAAATTTAGTACACAGGAGCGATCATTTACATATCATTATGCTGACACAAAACTCCTTGGGTGATAACACAATGAATTGGGAGTATTATCTATTTGTATAGCGGAGACACGGATAATAACCCAACACCAAAAAAAAAAAAATTGACAACATGCTTATGAATTTTGCAAATATGACAAGACTCAGCTGGGGGCCTTCAGGGTTTCTCTCAACCAGTAGATTGAACTGTTTTTCGGGATCAGTGTAAATGTCCACTTCATCGAAAATGCAGCCAGACATTCACTGAAGCCTGCAAACAGGGTAGTGTGGGTGGTCGTATCCATCCCATAATTGCTGTACTCAGCATCTGCTTGTCAGGTGGATGCTACTTTTGTACACCAAGAACTGTAATTGAATGATCACACCTCGAAAATAAAAATGGCAAACCCTCCTGTAGTTACCAAACCTTGACAAACTGATCAAACTTTCAGGGACCTAAGGGGGGTGGGGGGGTGGGGAGAATGTATTAATGTTATCTCCAGTGGTGGGATTCAAATAATTTAACAACCGGTTCTTTGCCCTAATGACCGGCTGGGTAGGCGTGGCTCGGTGGTCATGTGATCGTGTGGGCGTGGCCAACTCAACGTCACTCACGTCGATGGGCGCTTCGCCTTAGCTGTTACAATGTGATAAGGGTTAACCCGAGAGGCAGTTTCTATAAGCAGGGCAATAAAGATTAGGCTAGAAACAACACCAGAATGTTTCCTTCCTGCCTTCCTTACAGGATTAGCCCTGTAAAGTGGGAAAAAAGAAAATAAGATTTCTTCCAACAAACAGTTCTCCGAACTGCTTAGAAAGTTAACAACTGGTTCTCCCGAATAGGTGCGAACTGGCTGAATCCCGCCACTGGTTATCTCCCCCCTTAGCTAGATTTCCTCTTTCTATACCACGTACTGTAGCTTGTCCTAGCTCACACTGAGCACACATTGTTCTTGATGTTCATTTATCTCACCAAGTGGGCAGCATACCAATTTGGTAAAATATAAACAAATAAATGTGCAAGCTGCTCATTATTTTCCAAGTGTCCACTCTCCCATTCTTGGCTTCCAGGGTTCTTTATTTTATCCTTATTTACTTATTAGACCATTCGAAGTGACAATCGTACTGGAAAAAAGTGACTTATGACCGTTTTTCACCCTTGCAACTTCCCCATGGTCACGTGATCAAAATTCGGGCGGTGGGCAACTGACCCCTCTTTAAGACGGTTGCAACGCCCCAAGGTCACGTGATCCCCGACCTTCCAATGGTCAAAGTCAATGGGGAACCCAGATTCACTTAACAACCGTGTTACTAATTTAACAAATGCAGTGATTCGCTTAACAACCCTGGCAAGAAAGGTTGTAAAATGGGGCAAAACTCACTTAACAAATGTGTCTCACTTAGCAACGGAAGTTTTGGGCTCAATTGTAGTCATAAGTTGAGGACTACCTGTATTACAGAAAGAGGAAGTGAAATAAAACCAAATAAGGACCCAATCAGTGGTAAGTCCCAAATATCTTTTATGCAGTCAACGT